>NC_057419.1:131469091-131772914 GCF_019320065.1 Cervus canadensis | reverse complement strand
GGTCATAGAGGATCTTGCTGTGATTTATGTCGGAGAGTGTTTTGCCTATGTTCTCCTCTAGGAGTTTTATAGTTTCTGGTCTTACATTTAGATCTTTAATCCATTTTGAGTTTATTTTTGTGTATGGTGTTAGAAAGTGTTCTAGTTTCATTCTTTTACAAGTGGTTGACCAGTTTTCCCAGCACCTCTTCCCAGTTCTTAAAACCTATTGCAGTCTTGCTTCAATCTTATCACTGTACTGAAATTAGCTGCTTAAAAATCAAGAAGCCTGTAATGGACAGAATCAATGGTGTTTTCTCATCCACATCCTATTTAATTCCTCTGAGGCACTTGGAAATCATGATCACTATCTCCCTGAAATTTTCTTCTCTCTGTTCTGTTCCATTCTATGATTACTCCTCAAACACCAGTGCTGGCTTCCTCTCCTTTGTGGACTCTTAAAATGTGTTTCCATGGGTTTGGTTTACTGTCTCCTTCTTATAAGAAACACTCCTATAGGTTTTATAGTATTTCCTCCATTATTCATGGAAATTCAATTATTATTAATACATTGACTCATGAAATTCGTAATTATCCATGTCTATCATGAAGTGGCCTCATTACATACTAACTGGTAGCCTTGTGGTACATTGCTCAACTTCTATAAACCTCAGTTTTAAAAACCTTAAGTTGGAATAAATATGATGATGGCTTGGCACAATAATTGGCATATAGTATAAGCATTCGGTAAGTGGTAGGAGAAAAACACTTTTCATTTTTCTTCCTTTTCTGGAACACAGATCCATATTTGCAACTACTTATTAGATACTGGACATCTCAAACTGGATGTCCTACATACATGTTTCCAAAATAAAACTCACTGTTGGCTTCTACAAACTACTGTTTCTGATTTCAGAAACCTACTCCATCTGGAGTTTCTTGCTCAGTTTCTCTATCAGTCTGTCCATATACCCTACAAAAATTTTGTTTGAAATATATAAACCAAGAACGAAGGTGGCAAAGTGAAAAAAAGGGCACAGTCCTTTACTCGAGATGCAACAGGGAATAAAAACAAGTAAATAAAGTATCTCCAGTGCAAATGTACAATGGAGTAAGATCTCCATAGACAAACCAACAGGGTGCTATGAGACCACAGATAAAGGGAAATTCTATGAAAGTTGTTGTGGGGAAGTGAGGGCAAGTAAAAGAAGACTTTTAAGAGGTATCTTGGTCCCCTGTCCCCCGTCTCCCATATTACATCTAGCCAGGCCACAATTTCTACAATATTAGTACCTTCAATATAATTAACATTTTAGGGTAAAGGCTGTCTCCCCCACTAGAATGTCAGCTCCATGAAGACAGAGATTTTGTCTGAATTTTTCTTTGATGTAGTCCCAGCAACTAGAATAGTGGATGGTACATGATAGACACTCAATAAATATTTGTCAAAACTTCTTAAAACTTATCTATGCTAGAATTAATTCACCATAGTGTTTACAATGAGCTGTTTTTCATTTAAAATAGTCACATTGTGCACATTCTAATACCCTCAGATATCACACCAGAAAATTAGCAGAATGGCAAAGCAGATGTTATTGTTTATTTGCTTATTTGTTTAGCAAAGGGGGCAGTTCTTTTTGAGTTTTCCTCTTCTTTAAATGGAATACTCAATACTACATTTTCACCATTCTTGCTGAGACATTTCAAAGAACTCAGGACTTAACCTGATCTTATCTTTTGCTTTTAAAGCTACAAACTTTTTTGTCTTGTGGAATTAATAAAGAAACAGCTGGATTTTCCCAAAGGGAGATGTTTAGTAGAATGTCTTTGACACACACACACACACACACACATACACGCGCGCGCGCATGCATGCGCTCCTCTCTGTAGAAAATAAGGAGAACAATTGACAGAAAAATAATTTTTTGCTACCTCAAATATATTTCATAGTTTTAGTAAAATATAAGGGACAAGTGTCTATTAACTCAACATGGCAATGAAAATAATTATTATGATTAACTGGATAAGTAACTTTGTAATCAATGAGTTGTTAAGAACTAGCTCCTTTCTGGATCAAAACCAGATATTTCTGTTTTAAATATATAACCCAGTTATATATGAAGTATATATGAATGATGAGGGAGGGCAGAAAGGTTAGTACTGAGATGCCTCTAAAATGTATCTTTTGTTTGCTATAGTTATATATTTCCCCAATCAATTCATTATGTCAAAATTCCCTAAAAACATCTGTTTATATTCACATTTGGAATAATAAATAAATAAATCTTCTCCATATTAAAACCAGGTTTCATCTCACCTATGGTGAAATTTCCTTTCTTTATAAAATGAAACACATGTTTGCCTGTGGTTTTAATTTTGAATTGAAACCATAAATAGTCAATTCAAAAGCATTTTAAAAAATAATACCACCACCAAAGTGACAAGAGACTGTATCACAATAATATCCAAAATACTGCTCTTCACTGCCCAAGCACAATAGACTACTATAGATATATTTTTATTCTCAATATGTAAAATATATTTTAATGCTACAGAGTTTTCCTTCATGTAAATTTAGCATCTTCCACATCCATCATTTGGTGTACGCTGAAAAGCTTGGTTGACTCCTGTTCATCTGTAATAAACAGGATTTATAGGTCATAGATTAGTTCCATGAAGTCTTTTCCTGTCTTAAAAAGAATCTTTAAATCTGTGGCTGAAGATAGATTTTGCTAACCCCAGTGCTGTTAAAGGATTAAAGCACGCAATATTGTTGGATCTAAGCACTGAATATGTACATTCTGAGCTATTTTTTTTTCTTTAGTCATTATTAAAGGAAAAAAAAGGTCTCTGAATCTATTTTTCCAGAGCGAATGTCCTAAGGGGGGAAAAATTCTACTTCTAAATGTTAGGTAGATTTTAGTAGTACTATAAAATAAAGAAAGTTAACTACCACTAGAAACCTTACATTTATGGGTTAATATTTAAAGAGTGCTATCCCATAGATATTTAAATCATGGCCATCACCACTAATGAATATTTCTTCCAAATGATTCTTATTTCCCCAAGATAGACACTAGCTCTGTAAAACAGAGCTCTGCTAACAAGCATTGGTCATGTAGATTTGTTTTCTTTTTCCGTTCCTTATCAACATTTCCTCTGGCAATGGCGCTGGCTCTTCTTTTGTAAAAATAACCCGTTGCCTCCCCTGAGTTGTCACACTGGCCTAAAGCCAGCAAGGGCAGTTAGCCACATAACAAGCTACAGCCATCTGTCAGAATATGCTAAAAATCAATGAGGATAGTTGGTATCCATTCTTCTGGCTAGGCCTGACTCCTCCACACAATTCTGATTTGTCATTGTGAGTTGGAGTGGTTATGTTAATATCAAATCCAAGTTCTCCCTAGTATTGAATATCATGGCAAAATCTTTCAGCAAGATTCATTTTGGTGACTAGTTTAGGGAGTCTACAATAAGCCACTTGGCCAGATGGAGGAAATATGCTCCAACATGACTCCAAAATTGTTCTATGAGCAAATGTAGTAAACACAAGTGATTTCAGCTCCACAGCAACCAGCTAGGCATATCGTTTAACTAAAGGCCAATATCTGACAATTTCTCAACCTCCACTGTTGACAACTCCACCTCCCAGAAGGTAGAGAAAATAAGGAGACTTGCTTCTCTCACTGACTAAAAAAGAGAAATTGGTGAAGTGAAGGTGACAGAAACTTATAGAAAAAGCAACGATTTTAGCTGAAAGTCCATAAGTACTCTATAAAGCAAAATCCTAGACTTTAGGAAAGTGGTTTTCTACAGTGAAGTAGGCATGTATGAGTCCATGCCTGGAGACAGTAAAAAAAGTTGGGGGGGAGATGAATAAAGAGTCAGCTGGGGATATTTGCTGGCTATTGAAACCAGTGTGTCTCTACTGGGTGCTCTCCATCCAGTATTTCTAAATAACATGTACTGAAAAGAAGGGATGAAAATCAAGGATAAATGAATATAAGGTGTGGTTAAAAAATGCCAAAAAGAATCACACCTGAAATGACCCTGAAGGTTGAAAAAACCTGCTAAAGATAACAGAACAGTCTTTTAAAAAAACATGTTTAGAACAAGAAGAGCAAGGATAGGCTAGACACGCAACTCATGGAATGGTATCAAATGAGTGATCGTATCTTTTTTTTTTGTGAAAAAGAATGATTCTAACCTAAAAGGGGGGCTTCCCTCATAGCTCAGCTGGTAAAGAATCCACCTGCAATGGGGGAGACTTGGGTTTGATCCCTGGGTTGGCAAGATCCCCTGGAGAAGGGAAAGGGTACCCACTCCAGTATTCTGGCCTGGAGAATTCCATGGACTGTATAGTCCATGGGGTCACAAAGCGTTGGATATGACTGAGTGACTTTCACTTTCACTTAACCTAAAAGGGTAATCAATATCATAGCCATAAATTGAAGCCTAATATAGGCAAGGTGCCCATAAGAGGGCACTCAACTGTTCTAAAGTAATTGAAATTACATTTCAAAGTGGTGAGAGGTCCTGTGGATTAGATGACCTAGTCATAGTTGTTAACGTTTTGGGATTCTGGTATGGGTAACATGTGTCAGAAGACTGGAGACCCTAATATGAGCTTTGGTTTTGAAAAGGGACACAGAGCACATGGGCTCCTTAGGTTAGACAAGGGTCATCATGCTGATTGAGTGCAAAATCCTGAAACAGGCTATTAAAAGGAGGATTTGTAAGCACTTAGAAAAAGTAGTAACCATCAGAAGGCAGCAGAAATTCTGTAAGAACAAGTTATTAGACAAACCTCATTTCATTTCTATTTTTGATTATGATTATTGGCTTGGAAGATCAGTAAAAATGTAAGCACTCTGTATCTGGGTATCAGCAAGGCATTTGACAAGGTCTTTCATGGCATGTCTGTGAACAAGACAGAGAAATGTAGAATGCTGCCTGATGGATAAACGTCAGCCTGCAGGGAGGTTTCCAGTGGCGTGCCACTGAGCTCTGACCTTGATCTTGTCCTATATAACCTTTTTATTAATGATCTACATAGTCATATTGAGTGAAGTAAATCAGAGAAGGCAAAATATTGTATGACATCACAATCATTTGTGAAAGTTTAGAAGAAATGAAACAAATGAACTTACGAAACAAAAAGAGACTCACAGACTTAGAGAACAAACTTACGGTTCCAGAGAAGGATGGAGGGAAGGGATAGTAAGGGAGTTTGGCATGGACATGTACACACTGCTATATTTGAAATGGATAACCAACAAAGGCCTAGTGTCTAGCACATGTAACTCTGTTCAATGTTATGTGGCAGACTAGATGGGAGGGGGGTTTGGGGGAGAATGCATACAGGTATATGTATGGCTGGGTCCCTTCACCATTCACCTGAAACTATCACAACATTGTCAATTGGCTATGGGTGCGTGCTAAGTCACTTCAGTCATGTCTGACTCTATGTGACCCCATGGACTGTAGCCTGCCAGGCTCCTCTGTTCCAGGCAAGACTACTTGAGTGGGTTGCCATGCCCTCCTCCAGGGCATCTTTGCAACCCAGGGATGGAACCAACCCATGTCTCCAGCATTGGCAGTCTGATTCTTTACAACTAGTGCCACCTGGGAAGCCCTTATACAAAATAAAAAGTTTTTTAAAAAAGAGCAAGGCATATCTAACAAACCTACAAATGACACAGTAATGAGTGCAGTACAGAGCAAATACTTTTTATGGCAGAATTAGAATTCAGCTACATCTCCACGGGTTAACAAGATGAAATCCAATTAGGCTAAATTGAAGCTCGAAACCTATTTTCCACCTACATCCTTTCCATCCCAAACACACAATTTAAAAAACCTACCAACTATGTAATAATTATAAAATAAATGAAATGTGGCTTAGTCTTAGAGGTCGTTTAAAAGTTTTGAGTTGAGTTAAATAGTGTTTTTGGTGTGTATCAGTAGTGTTATGTGTTCACCAAAAATGCTGATATTGGAGTAAAGAACATTAAGAGAGTAAAGTGTTCACCAAAAATGCTGATATTGGAGTAAAGAACATTGGGTTGGCCAAAAAGTTCATTTGGGTTTTTCCATAAGATGTTACAGAACCCAATATTTACTTAGAACAGGGGAGACAACTGATTATTGGTCATAACGCAAATTCCTGAATGAGTCAGTCAAGTTGATTATCGACTGAGAGTCCCACCTACCATACATCAGATCTGCTCCCAGCCTGTGCTCAGTGACATCCACGGGTGTCCAGGCTATTGCTTTTTTAATCACATGATCTTCCTCTCCCCTTAGGCTCAGCTGACTGAAAGAATAACTGACAGCGCTTGCCAAGAAACATAAACACTGCCTGGTACAAAAGGGATATGAATTGGGCTAATCAAATGCACTCTTTTTGGTTTTTCTAAATATATTTTTAAAAGTATTTATGTATTTGGCTGTGCCAGGTCTTAGTTGGGACACACGGGATCTTTGATCTCAGTTGCAGCATATCGGAATCTAGCTCCCAGACCAGGAACCCCAGGCCCCTTGCATTGAGAGCCTGGAGTCTTAGCCACTGGACCACCAGGAAAGTCCCTCTCTTAGGTTTTTAAACCTAGGGCTAGCAGGAAAATTAGGCAGGTAGCAATGGAACAGGCACTGAAGGGAGAAAGTGCAAGATGCTGGGAGGTACACTTGGAATCACATGGTGCAATGAAAACCTGACTTTGCTATGAGAAAGTAGACACTGTGTGGTAGACCAAAGAAATACTGAGCTGACAATAAGCTATCGGACAAAGAAAAAGACAAAAAGTGGCAACACTGTAGAGAAATTGCTGAGTCATATTGGTGCCAGAGATCTATAGGCCTTACCCTTCCTTGTGTATTGACCAGTATTTCCTGGCAATAGTCTTAAAAAGCTATTCTCAATTATTTGAGGCAGTTTGAATAACCACTGCTCCTTTCAATCAAAGAGCCTAATAATCCACACGTGCATTCAGCCTTGGCTGTGACACTTCAAGAGCAGACTGGACAGACTGAAGTGTGCTTTAAGGGAAGAGCCAGGATGGAGGATTTGAAATCAGTTAATGTGAGGAGCAGGTGGAGGAATGGGGGAAACATTTAGCTCTAAGTAGAGAAGATTCAGGATCAGTGAAGGGCTGTTAGATGTGAGAGGGGTTTTATTTATTTTGTGAGATCCCAGAACTAGGTCTGGAAGGAATGGGTAGAGTTAAGAGGTGGGAGATTTGGGTTCATTAAGAATCTTCCAGTAGTTGTCTGACTTGAAATGGAATGCCTGAGGAATGAGCTAATGTCTTATTCTGGAGATATTTAGGGAGAGGCAGGTAACCACATAATAGGGATGGCAATATTACCTTTGAATTCTATAATGCTTCACAATGCACATTCTGTTACACTGGCTTGATCTTCCTAACAATCTGTTGAGATGGGCATTTTTATGTTCATGTTTACAGATGTGGAAGCTGAGGCTCAGAGAGCTATCATACAGCTCTTAATTAAGTACCAGGGCACTCGCAGAGTTACCTTCTATTGACTGCATGTGAAAGGAACATTATAAAGGATATATTTGGAAAATCCTAGCTGATCAAGCTGATAGGGTTTCTAGGTTTTTTAAAAATTCATCTTTGTGATGCTGAATATATTTGCAAATGCACAAAAAAGGTACTCTCTCTGCTCAGTCTCGCATGAAAACTTATGTTCTTCTCTGCGTCTTATGAAACTGAGACCAATTAATACATTCCTTGCATAGATACAGAAGGTCCGTGGGTGCAGTTTGTACAAACATGCCTAGATGTACATTTCAAACAAGAATAGTTTTCTCTCTCCATTTGCCTGAGCCCATTCCCCACCCTCTTTCCAGATTTCCTGTTATTTGGCTTCTTAGATGAAAGAAGTGTGTTTGCTTATCAAGACTGCTAGTTAACCAAATGGGCCCACTGCTTTCTTAGCTATCACTAAGCCCTGCAAAGGAATTAAAAGAGTGAGTAAATCACCACCATTAGTGAAAACTCCTTGAAGATAAACATTGTTCTCTACTTTTCTCACTTGATTCACTTCCTCCCTTTGAATTAAAAAAAAAAGAAGAAAAAGAAATGCTACGCTACACAAACCCTCTCACTGGTACCCACAGGTGCTGACTGCTGTATTATCTCTTGGAAGAGATCAGTAATATCACTTTTTGAAGCTATTTAATCTAGTTAGTGATGGATGATATAGAGTTTCCTGGATGTGGGCCATAGTGTTTTCAGATTGTTGTTGGTGACATATTTCTGATGCTCTGGCTGGCATTTAAGTTAATATGCTGCTAAGGAGAAACAGTAGTTTTGAAATGTGAGTTTATTAGTCCTCCCCTTTCCATTCCAATTCTCAGATTATTGGGATAGAAGTTGATCAGAGTTGACACCAGACATTGCTTATCAAGTAACACCCTATACCCAGTGTTTACATGCAAGTGTGTTTAGAAAAAGCTTTGGCGGTAGACCTAAAGAAGACATATAAGACAAAGGGAAGTCCTTGACTTTAACAGACAACAGAATACTATGCCTTATTGGGCAATATTTTTCTACAACAATAGAAAGTTGTAATTTTGGGCTTAAGACAGAGTACCTAGAAACAATGAATAATTTCTCAGTTAATCGCATCGAGTGCTGAAATCTATTATGATCAAGGCATCTAGAACTATGGAGGAGTAGAACTTTAATCACCTGACAAAGATTTGAGGAGGAATCTGGAAACCTAAATATATCAAGCAACAGAAACATAGAGGCAAATTTTTGATCAAAAGATCAACCTCCACCCTAATGGCAGAATCAAGTTTTGAAAATTACACATATGGACTTCTGATGGAGCAAATCCATTTTCAAAATGTTTGAAGGCAACTTAGTCAAAAAGATCTTAAATAAAATGTAAACTATTGCTGTTCCTCCAATTTTGCTTGGGTTTCCCTGTAATATTGCAGGATCTTAAAACAAGGGACCACCGCCTTTTACCTTGAGGATACAATGACGATTTAGGTAACTGCTTGGTTTCATATTGTGGGTGTCTGCCCATGGGGTGTTTATGCATCTATGGCTTCCTCTTCACAGGGGCATCTGCTTCGTTTGGTTTGTGTCTGTGGGTGTGCCTGGATCTAGATGGGTGTGCCTGTGTGTGTCTCCGGGCTTGTGGAGGGGGTCTGCCTTTTTGCCCAGGCATCTGGGTGCGTATCTATGTATCTGTGCATCTCTGCAGCTGTCTACAATGTGTTTCTGCCTTCAGTGGAATCATCCTGTGCCAGTGTTGAAGTTTAGTGGGATCAATCATAGCTCAAGTACCTGGTCTCCAATGGTATGTTGCTATTCAAGACCCAGCTGTTATGCAGATGAACCGAATCCTGGGTGCTGGTTGGGGGAGCTGGAGCGGCTGGGCTGGGCTGGCTGCGGGTAGTCATTGATCTCCTCTGGAGAGAGTCAGCCGCGGGGGGTGGCTTCCTGGCACAGGTGCAGGCGTGCGGAGGCGGCGGCGGCGGCGGGAGGGGTCTGAAGGTGAACTGGTTGTGTGGGCTGCTCTGCATGTCTAGAGAGGAGAGAAGAAAAACACAAAATAGAGACCGACTCTCTCACTGGGCAGTCAGGAAAACACAGCACGTCAGACTTCTGAGGATTTCCCAATAACATAACCCGTGGGATGGGGTGGGGGTCGGGGCAGGGAGAGTTGGGAGTTCAGTCTATCTGTAAAAATGTCACTTAACGTACAAAAACACACGTGCAGTGAGCTTCTGAAATGTAAGACATTCACAGTCGCATTTACATGTAAATTCTTCAGGGCTATAGCAGCTCTAAAGTAAACGAGGCCGCCTCACACAATTTGTCAGAGTTTCTGCTACTGAACAAATAAATCATCAACGGGACACTGAGTTACAGAACAGAAGTGAGCCAATTTTCATCACTTGCAAAATTTTCACTTCGGAAAATACCAGTGAAAGGCACAAATTTGTTGCAAGGAAAATCACTCAGCACTTAAAAGTACAAGGCCACCTTCTGGCTTACCTCAGGAAAGGATGCTAGCCTGCCTGCATGGGAGCAAAACCAACAGCTCACCAGGGTGTAAGTCAACTGCGGGAGAGTAATCTCGTGGCCAGCTCCCCTTCTCCCCAACTCAGTGCTTCTTATAAAAGGGAGGCTAGAAGGAGTTTGTTCAGGTTGTTAGGCATATTTCTACGGCCGTGCAAAACAGTCCATACCTCTCCCCTCTTTGCCACACCTTTCTAGAAGCTCAACGATATTAGCTGCAGCTGAGACAGCAAGGAAACTGTTTTTTTATGCCTGTTTGCAGAGGAGGCATCCTGGGACAGTGGTCCTCAGACTTTCTTTATTGTTATTGTTTGGTATTTTTCTGCCATTTTCCTGGCAGGCAGACATATAGACAGGAAGTTAGAATTTGGCCCATGCGAAATACCCCAATTAAACCCTTTGAAAAGAAATCACTATTGTAGTTGATAGCCACATCTCTTTCACGGGAGAAACATAATAGATGTCAAGCGATTTCTTGTAACACCAGCATGTTGCCGATAAACTTTGTAGACAGCATGGCTTTGTCCCACCTCCCAAATGACTGAGACTTGAAAAGCAGAAAAATGCCAGAGGCTTTCCATGTCTAGCAAAGGGCTCAGCTGGTTTGTACTGAGACTCACTTTGCAGTGGTTGATCAGAGGGCGAAAAAAAAAATCACTTTCTTCAATCCTTCCACCTCAGACTTGAACCGTGAAGACATTGGCATCATTTTCATGCTTTAAAATGATACTAGTGCCTCAAGAGCATGACAGATTTTTGTCAGTGTTTTCTACTACAGGTGGCTCTCCCTTTAAATAAACTTGCTATATGAAAAACGGAATTGTATATAGGGAATTGTATCCAATTGTATATTGGATACGGAGAAGGCAATGGCACCCCACTCCAGTACTCCTGCCTGGAAAATCCCATGGACGGAGGAGCCTGGTGGGCTGCAGTCCATGGGGTCGCGAAGAGTCGGGCACGACTGAGAGACTTCACTTTCACTTTTCACTTTTATGCATTGGAGAAGGAAATGGCAACCCACTCCAGTGTTCTTGCCTGGAGAATCCCAGGGATGGGGTTACACAGAGTCGGACATGACTGAAGTGACTTAGCAGCAGCAGTATATTGGATAGGGGGTGGTGATCATTCATTTTATATGAAGAATTCTTTTAGAAAGTCAGCTACCCTTGTATATTTAAAAGCAACTAAAATGCTTCATGAATTTTCTAAATCACCCCCATTACTCTACACCCAGTCCAAATCCCATATCCACTAAAAAAAAATCATCAAAAGTACTTAACATCTCATTGATTTTTTTAAATCTCTGGACTCATACTCATGACCTTAACAAGAAGCCTGCTTTCCATCCTTGGGGCTCAATGAAGGATTGAATGCTGGGATCCAAAACACCTGGGGATCCTCTAATTTTGTAGATGAGAAAACTGATGCCCAGAGAATTGTTTGTCCAGGGACACTTGGCAAGTTAGTGGCATGGCTAAGATTAGAACCCACATCACCTCACTCTGTCCAAAGCGCCATTCACTCTCCTGCAGCTCTCTGTAATACAAGTTCTCTTCACTTTCTTAAGATGTAGGGACAACAATTCCTCCACATTTTCTAGATTCTTCACTTATGACATACCACCTGCACTGCAGTTATTTGCGTCTATGTCAGCTCCCTTCTCCTGGGCTTTCCAGGTGGCACTAGTGGTAAAGAATGCAGGATACATAAGAGATGCGAGTTCCATCTCTGGGTTGGTGAGATCCCGTGGAGGAGGGCATGGCAACCCACCCCAGCATTCTTGCCTGCAGAATTCCATGGACAGAGGAGCCTGTCAGGCCACAGTCCATAGGGTCGTTAAGAGCTGGACACTACTGAAACGACTTAGTACACACTGCTCCTGTCGTAGACGATATCTCCTTTGTGTACACAGGAAGGCAGAATGGTGTAATGAAGTGCAGCACAATATAGTGGAAAGGGCACTGAATTCAGGGGTTTGAGTTCTTCTACCACTTGGGAACTTTACCCCTTCATTTGTCAAATGCAGACAATAATCCTTTTACCTAGTGATTACATTTAATTCATGTAACATGTGCTTGGACATAGTATGTCAGTGATTGTTTATTGAATGTAACAGGAGTATAAAATTTTAAGATTAGAGAGTTCCTTTGCATTCCACTAATTAGGAATTAGTGGAATGCCCTTTCACTGTTAAATACCTGGGTTCAATCCCTGGTTGAGGAACTAAGATTTTGCAAACCATGCACCATGTGCACCCTCCCTCCCCCCTGCCCCCAACCCCCGCCAAAACAAAACAAAACAAAAACAAAAACAAGATGAGCTGGAATTGACCATAGGAATCATCTAGTTCAGCCCTCCCTCATTCCCTCTCCATTTTACAGCCAAGGAACCGAAGTCTCAGAGGTGAAGTGATTTGTTCAGTCATTCAACTTGTATGAATTTGCCTGCCTATGTCTGTTGATTCCTAGCCTAGAACTCTTTCCATTATATTATTCTAGAAAATAAATGAGTCTCTTCTCTAACTTCAGCACTTAATATTTTTATCATAAATTTGGCCTCTGAGTTTGCAATGTTATAGCAGTCTCTTAATATTCCATGTTTTTGTCATATCTCCCCAAATAGGCCACATGTTTCTTAGAGCAAATCACCTTCTACCTTTCTTGAATGCCATGGTAACACTGAGCACAGTTGAGTACAGAGTAAGATCCCTGAAAACTTTTATTGATAGAAGAGTGTTTCACTGGTCTGTGGAACCTACAGAACCACCCCGAATGTGCCCTTGGCTCTTTCGTTCTGATGTAGCCACTGGATATCTACTTAGTTCACAGAGCAGTAGGCTTCCTCCTTGGAAGTCTCAGTGAAATCTCTCCCAAAACCATGGGAAAGGACAATGATACCCAGAAGAGGGAGCTTAAAACCATGTCCTCCAGGATGTGAAAAGAGCAGCAGTGACACATGAACACATGAACTTAATGATGCAATGAAGAGATGTCAAAGGTGGGAGTCCACAGTTAGAAGAAGAAAAGGAATCAATTTTGGGTCATGTGTTCAGAACACCTTCCAAGCAACATGTGTGAGATCTGCTAGCCTAATGAGTAGGTGTTTCTGTCAATACAGTTGGTCAAAAGAAAGAAAGTTTCTATTCAGTACAGTTGCTTGAAAGAAAGGATCCCTCATTATCATCTGGATTTACTGTGTGCTGGATTTTCCCAAAATCTTTCTGACTCGTTTTTAATCATGAAAAATGATAAAAAAAAATTCTACTTCACTGAAGAGTACAATCCTGCTATTATTATAACATATTCTGTCATTTCTGCCTCAGGTAGAACTGCTTTGTATAGTCGTTTTGATTATATATGCTTATATATATTGAAAACATATATTTTGACTATATATACATATGTTCTTATTTATATCTATTTTATTGTGTACTGTTGTTCCTACATTTTGAATATGCTGAGGTTTCCCTAGCTGTTCATACCATCTTTAAAATATTTCACGATATTGGACTGAGTGGAATATATCTGGACTGTAAGCCTTTATGAAATACAAATAATCTCACCTTCATTCTTTTTTTCACCTCAGGAAAAAGATGTGGGGAATACACTCATTCCCTCCCAAATGAAGTAATTTAACCCTTGGGCTCCATAAAATGGGATTTCTCAACATTAAACACTAATAAAAAATACATTAGGGTTCAGTGTCAGGAGCTCTAGAACACCAATTTCAAGGGGTTAAGAGTCACATGCACTCACTGCCAATGTATCTGGCAACCATACGTTCCTGTGCCTGAAAGAGATGCTAGGGAGAGGGGGGAGTAGTGATTATGCAAATGTGGGTATCCAGACATACAAAGCTTTCTGAGAGTAAATTAAGTTTTCAGATAGAAAGGTCTAATTCACATAATATTCTTGGATAGGAGCCAGTTTCAGGTTTAAGGTCCTAAAATAACTTGGAAAGAAAATCTCTCGGGGGCGGGTAGGGGTAGGGGTGGGATTCCTCCAAACTCTGTATCCAAGGCATTTTAGGCACGGCAGAGCTATTAACAGAAGTATAAGCCTTCAGAAACAACGCTGTCTGTCGCCAAAAGGTAAGTGGGAGAAGAAAGTTGTCATGCATAGACTTTTTTCCCCTCTTTTTCTGCAAATAAACCTTCTTCTGGATCATGTGTTAGAGAAAGTTTGCACCAGAAATTAGAATATATCTGCCCAGAAACACCGTGCGAGGACTGCTCAAGATATCCATTAGGGTGTTTTACCCCTTTCATTTCATTAACACATGCAGTCCATTCAGCTATAAGGTGATGACTGCATTTTGAAAATTCACTGCACTATGACAGAATCACGCATGGGTAAGGGTCTTATGGGAAAAATGGTGTTTGGGCACAATACCTGAAGTGTGCTTGTGAAAGTGGGTGTCAGAAGGATTGCAATTTATGAGTTATTGTGAAGTGGTGGAAGGAGAGCTATCTGAATCAGACAGGAAGTTCTAACACCAGATGCAGGTGGGCAAGGCTTCTAACACACATGGTGAACTAAGACAGCCGGTAGATGTTTCAGATGTAAGCATGTGCATGTTTTGTATATTCCTCCATGGCTCTATCTGCTGTATGCGGTCTCCTGCATGCACCTAGTATTTTTAACAGATGGAATCGCACATGTGCAGATGTGAAATTTCTCTTACGTTCAAATTGTTCTCAAATGTACTAATAACATGGGGACAAATCAATGTTTTCAAAACAAGCATTGTAGCAGAACTGACTGTACAGATAAAATAGCTTTCAGTAGGTGTTAAAAATATTGTCATTAATTTGGTAAAGTCAAATAGGTTTTTTTTCTTGAACAATTTGACCAAAATAGACACAAGCCTTGTTTTGCAAAGTCCATGTATTTAATTAATTGATCAGTTTTCTATAATGACACTACGATAATACAGCCCCAAATCTGTTTTGTCCCAAAGTTACTATACAGTATCTGTTGCAAAGGGGGGCACATGTATTCCTATAACTCAAGGGAAAGGTCACAGGAGGTCAGAGAACATGTCTGTACTTCCTCATTTTAGTCTGTTTCATCACCCCTTTGGATAAAGTGGGGATAGCATCATGATGCTTTGGCTCCAATTCTGAATCCAAAAAAATGTCTGAAAATGGGAGTTTTTTTTCCTAACTGATTTGGTAGGAAAACGTAACCAGAACTGATATGATGATATTTATAGTCTCTCTGCATTTCATTTAGTGAATTCTCCTACTTTTAGCTGCAGAAATACTGATGTGTTTTATTAAGTGGTGCTGGCCCACATCCCCATTCAGGGGTTGCACAATAGACAGTATATCTTTATGCTATTGCCTTTATAAAATCGTAAAAATTCTAAATTGTAAAATAAGTGGACCCCAAAGATTTTGGATAAAGGGTTGAGTCTGTATTATTATTTAACCACCTCTCTGAACTCTTATGAGGCAAAATTAATTAATGCTTCTGAAGGCCTTAGTAATCTACATGAGCAAAGAACATCAGGGCACCAAGGGTTATTGCCATAACTACTTATGTCAAGTCTCTTGAGGCCAATTATAAGGCTTTGGTTTCTGGGACTGGTTTTCTGAGCTGTTCTCTGTCCTAGGAAGGAGAGGGAATAAAAAGAAACAGATTTAAAGGAAAGAAAAGAGGTTTGTTAGTAATATTTACTATTCCTACTAATTTTGCCCACCAATGCAGGAGATGTAAGAGACACAGGTTCAATCCCTGGGTTTGGAAGATCCCCTGAAGAAAGGCATGCAATCCACTCCAGTACTCTTGCCTGGAGAATCCCATGGACAGAGGAGCCTTGCAGGCTACAGTCCATAGGGTTGCACAGAGTTGGACACGACTGAAGCGACTTAGCACACTAATTCTAAATGGATATTACTACTTTATAGTATTTGTCACAAGGAGCCTTCACAACCAGTGAGGAGGTAGTTATACATTTGCATGTTATAGCTAATATCCATTAACTTGATAGTGTTCAGCGATCATCAAATTAGTCTTAAGTGTATCTGGCTGTAGACATTTCTGTTCTTAACCTTATTATTATTATTATAAGCTAAAAGAATATGGAGGTAATAAAATTGGTTTTCTGAAGAAAATGAAATAAACAGGTATACCTGATCACTCTTCTGGTTCAAATAATACTGCTTTAATATTGATATACTAACAGTCTTTAATAAAAGCAGATTCATTAGTTAAATAATGAATGAGAACAGAAATAAAGTCTATTGCACAGCTAATGTTTAATAGGTGTGTGTGTGTGTGTGTGTGTGTGTGTGTGTGTGTGTGTGTGTGTGTGTGTGTATGTATGGGCATGTGAGGGCTTCCCAGGTGGTGCTAGTGGTAAAGAAATTGCCCGCCAATGCAGGAGACATAAAAGATGCGAGTTCAATCCTTGTGTCAGGAAGATCCCCTGGAGGAAGGAATGGCAACCCACTCCAGTATTCTTGCCCAGAGAATGCCATGGGCAGAGGACCTGGCAGGTTATAGTCCATGGGTCACAAAGAGTCAGACATGACCGAGCAACTGAGCACACACATGGGCATGTGAATGAATGAGACATGGAGAACAACAGAAAGAGGCAGAAGGAGAGAGAAACAGAGAGGAGAATTCACAATGACAGCAGATGACTGTGGGAGAAGAGTCACAGAGGCCTGGGGAAGGCTAACAATAATAAATTATAATATCATCAAGTTGACATGGTTTCAACCTGGTGCTGGATTACTGCCCTCTGCATGGCTCCGGAGCCCTGCAATGCTATGTATGAGATTGTAAAGTCCATCCCTTTGAGGACTTTAAATGGTCCTCTCAGTAAGCCAGCAAGTAAGAGTATGCTCCATTAATTTTTGTCAGTTAGATTGATCTTTGTTACAACCACTAGAAATAAAGGTGAACACTGAAGCACCTACAATCCTTTGACATGTTTGTGCTGAAACTCATATTTACAGTTCAGTCTCTCCATAAACTGAGGCTTTATCTTTAAAGGGTGTGCTGGTCTACCTCCAGAAAATCTAGGTCTCATTAACTTCCTTTCCTGCTCTCCAATGAGTTGTACAAGCGAAACAAAGAGTCAGATATACACAAGGCAAGCCTCCTCCGATCCATTTCTCCCTGTCTCTATTATTGGGGGAATCCAACTGCGCCATGCACTGTATTGGCTTCACCTAGTGCAATTAGCCAATCTCAGGCATAGCAGTCAATATTCCTACCAACCTGGTTTGTTAACTCAATCAACCCTCTGACAAAGATTAAGACAAACTAGGACTTTACAACCAAGAAAATAATAGAAAGAAAGAGAGGACTGCGGCTAATGCTATTTGGGTTAAATTACTCATGTCAATGTATAAACTAATTTTCTTGGTTGTGAGAATACAAGGAGGATACATCTTCACTTATATTTTCAGAGTAGCTTGACGATGTTAAAAAGAATGAAAGACAAATGAAGCCAATACATTTATTACCTATTTATTTTTCTATGCAGAATGGTAAAGAGCTCTACTTTGTGACAAAATTTGGAATTTTAAATGTCAAATTCTAAATATTAATATATGGTATTAACAATTCAAATTAAAATTAGTGGTTGGCCAAAGCCTGTTTCACTATGGTCTTGAAGGAAACTCTGTTATCCATTATGTACCATGAAACATGAAATAGATAATTGCCCTGTTTTATCTTATGCTGACAGTGATGCTGTGGCTTCCATTATTAGGCAGTGAAGTATATCAAAAAGAAAATATAAAAAGTAATGATCCTTAAAAGTTCACATTTACTTTATACTCAAACTAAAGTCCTATGTAGGTATTTCAATTATTTTCAGTCCCCAAGTTCATTATTTATTTGCAAGTAGGTAATGGAGGGTTATGAATTAATTGACAGTGAATCCTTTAATAAATTGGCTAATAACAGATATTCTGGAATTTTACAAAGTTTTCATTTTCAGAGCTTCACTTTTTTTATTAGACTATTAGAAATGGTCACCCTATATTTGTTCAAAAAGCAACAGATAAAAATCTTTCTAATGTTATTTATGAAAATGGAATTCTGAATGTTTGAAGCACAAATCAAGAAAACATTATGACTGTGTCTAAAGCTCTAAGAAAAATATTTTTCAAACCACCATATGTTAAATAATGAGAGCAAACTATATTGAGTAGTAAAAAACAAAAAGAAAAATTCCTAGAGCATAAAAAGAAAGCATGGAGAACTAGGGAAGACTGGGGAAGGTTTTAGCACCTCCATCTCAAACTTTTCAACGAAAAGAATGAAGAAAAGTACTTATTATTAAAAATTAATACCTTGAGGAGATAGTGAAGGACAGGGAAGCCTGGTGTGCTGCAGTCCATGGGGTCGCAAAGAGTTGGACATGACTCAGCAACTGAGCAACAACAATATTACATTAACCATTATATAACCATCACTGACGGGCTATTTGGTGAGAAACCTCCTTCATACCCTGTAGGTACTCTCCTAGGAATAAGAGAAACCCATGGATACCAAACGAAGTGGTGAAAAGGGGTTCCAACATCTATACTTGGAGATTGAAAACATATGCAGTGTCCACCAGGGACAGTGGGAAGAGACAGCACTGTTATGGCAGTATTCACATGACCCAGATGATCCTCCCTCGTTTTTATCTTTGCTCTAACTCAGCAGTTCTCAGCTAGAGGATCCAAACAAACCAGTATTTTGCTATCACTTGTTACTACAATAGAGGACTAAAGTTCACAGACAATTTATTTTAAAAATGGTAGATGAAAAGGTAATACCTCTAACAGTGCCACTCTGAGTTACCTTTGGATGTGCTTTCCTAGATAGGAGTGAAAGGGGTGGGGCTATAGTGCTAGGAATTGGGTACAACTCTGATCCCATAAACAATTTCCATATTCTCATGCTTGCTAAATGATTCTACGCATACCATGGAGATGAAGAAAATTTGGTTATTCACACTCCCAGAAAAGAAAATAAGGGCGGGGGGGAAATTGGGGGAAAATCTTCACATTCTCACAGGAGTGTCTGACACATGTACATGTTATTCAGATATGCTGCAGCCAAAAAAAAAAAAAAAAAAAAGAATTGTGATCTTGATGGAGGATGGCAGAACACCAGTGTCTTCCATCAACCTTTCTACCTGATATCTTTTGGGTTACTGAGGGAATCTCCCAAGAGGTATGAGCTAGGAAGAGAGAGTTCTGTGAAGAAGGAGAGAGTAACTTTTACTTCTCTCTTGTATTCAAGTGATGCATCTACTTGTCATATATCAAGAGCTGGGTCTGAATCATCTTTATAGCTCCCACACACTTAGCTCATAATTTTATTCAATACAACTTTATAATTTTGTTTGTTTGCAAATTTAATTAATTTGAACAAATTCAACATTTTAAATTCAATTAAATTTATTTTTTAAAAACCAATTATAGCCACTCTGGTGGGAGAGTGTTTGATGATGACAAATACCTTATTTGATTGAATTCTTCACATTCCTACCAGCTGTTTTGGCATTGTGTGGGCACAGCCTGTCTCTGAAAGTTTCTGCCTGAAGTGTTCTGAAATATTCATTGATTAACTCACTCATTATTACAAATTTTCATTTTCTTGTTTTTCAACATGTTATTTTACTGAGATGTTAAATAGAATTATTTCTTGGAGAGGTGCCAACATTAAGACCTAGTACTAAGCCTGCCTTATAAACTTTGCTTATGCTAAGTTATGCATACTTAACTCATTTTATTTTTTCCTTCAAACTCTGATTCATTCCCTCAATTACATTCCTGCTTATCTCTCTGGACTCCCTCCAATTTAACTAGGCCTTTATGGTTCCCCAAACAAAATGCAACATTCTAGATGAACATCACCCAGAATACAAGAAAGTTATCTGAAAAATTCTTTTGTAATGATGTCTTTTCATATGCATCCTCAAATTACATATAGAATGCACTTGAGACTTCATTAACTGGAAGATGGCTAATGAAGTCATGAGAAGGCAGCTCATTTAGGAAATATAGTGATATATTGATACAGATGTGTCTACTAGTGGATCAAGCAAAATGTCCATCAAAATAAGCAAATTAGTGGAATCTATTAATATAATGTTAGAGTCGAATGAACATCCAGTGAATTCAGACAGGTTTCTCCTAACTCTCACCCACTGAGGTTTAATGTATAGGTGCCTTAGGAAAACTAAAAAATTAACTTGTCTCAAGTGGGAGAGTGTCAGTGTACATAAACAGAAGGAAAAATGAGAACATGTGTTGAGGAAACTATGAATGTTTGAAACTGCAGTAACAAAGAAATATAAATGGTAATCTGAGAAATTAAGAAAATATTTCCTAGGTAGTGATTGATCAGTGTTTCCATAAAGAAAGTATCTTAATTAACTTAATTCTTAGTTAAGGTCATTTAAATAAATTTCTTCAAATGGTACACAGGGGACACATTTATGTATGATAGATGAGATGCTGAGAGGGACAGAGGATTAAACACACATTGCTTATGTGAAGCAGTTCTCAAAGAAACCTCTTGTTACTGTTTGAAATCAGTGAATGGGTGCACAAAAGCTCCTTCCTGTGTATTAATATGGAGGGGTACAGGGGTCTGTACCAGACCAAACTGCAGAGTGTGATCTGGGTTCATGGCAGGGTGTGATGACAACCTGGATTTGATTCAAGTTTGCTTTTCCTTTGGTTTACTCCCCAACTGCAAATAAGCACTACAAAAGATATTAAATAAAAATTGAACACAAGGCATGTGTACATGGCTCCATTTGCCTCCCTTGTACTTCATGAAAGCAAGTCTTGATTTGGTGGTTGGTAGCCTGCCCAGAGTGAGATGTCTAATTGAGGAAAGAACGCAGTATTACAGGACTGTTGTCTTTTGTACTCCCTGATTCATTAGCATTTGGAAACAGCTTATGTAAAGCATAATCCTGCTACTCAGGAAGTCATATCATGCAGGGTGAGTGTCCAGCCAGCTCCCTGATCTTAAAATTCTTGCCATGGCAGCACTAGGGAAATCTCCCCTTGTCTCTCTGCATGATACAAGTCCTAGGTGATTCCCATTTATTCCCCCTTAGGGGGTTTCCATGGGAAAATCTGGCCACAGGATACCACGGGGACTTCTAGTAGTAATCATAAAAAGTAGGTTGTAGGTCAGGGTACAGAAATAAAAGGTCAAGTGTGAACCACTATTGAAATATATTTTTTTAAAGTAGAGCTCATATCTTACTAATATGTTATTACTGCTTATAATGTTCAAAATAAGTGATAGAGAAGCCAAATCAGAGAAGGAATTAAACCTAATTAGCTATGGAATACTTTTCATTCAGAAGCAGGAGACAAAGGGGAGGGTATGTCTTGGTTTCATTTGTTTATTTTCAGTAAGGAGAAACAAGGATAGAGTACTTGCTCTATTACTTGTCTAGTTATTTAGAGAACTGAATCTGCACATAATTTGTTTAAATTTATAAGTACATCCTGGCATTTCCAATGACAGGGTGGTTAAGTTACAACATTAGGATCAGATCTATCTGAATTTAAATCATAGCTCTGCCGTTTACTCACAGTTTGATGTTGACAATCAAACTGTTTCTAGCCTCTATTTCTTTATCTGTATAATAGGGATCTTAATGAAAATCTCTTACTGTTTTTCTGAAAATTAAATGAGGTCACGGGTATAAAACATTTTGAGTACCTGGCACATAGTAACCACTAAATAATATTATTAAACAAATGATCAATTATCGAATCCAACAAAGTCTATAAAATTCAAGCACCAGCTAGTAAGTAACCTAAGAAAAAAATCTGATTCTAAACTTTTTGACTATTTAAAACTTCTCCATTATAATGAAAAAACATTTTAGAATCTTCACAGGTTTCTTATTTTCTTCCCAACAGTTCTGAGAAGCTATTATTGAAATCATGAGTCAATACGAGAATAGTTGACTCCTATCCTTTCCTCTTCCTCCAAGCCACACCAAACACTCTCTATTGATTAGCTTTCTTATTATGCTCTCAGTCCTTTTTTACTTCAGATAACAAACTCTATTTCTAAATGATTTGGGAAATACATGCTTTCTAAAGTACCTATTGCAATAATACCTCGGGACTTTAACATTAGAGCAAAGGATGTGAAGAAAAACCATTTTCATGAATACCACATTAGTGCTTTGTATTTAGGAAGCACCTTTCATCTGCATCTCTCAAAGTCCTTCACAAATGTTATGTGATGCTTTATTCACTGGGCCACGCTGCAAAGAAAATTGCCTTTCAGCGAAGTTCCTCAAAGTACATAAAACCTCATGAGGGAAGGAACTGTAGATAGTTGGTTAAAGTGTCAGGAATATTCAGAGACATTTAAAAATAGTATATATGAAAATACCAACAAAGTGCGACTGCTTCTTAGAAATATGAGGTCCCCATAGGTATAGCTTTCAGAGTAAATACATACACAGGAACTTTGTTGTATGGGCACTAAGACCAACATTCACATTATAAGTTAATGATATTTGATCAATTTTGTAACCTAATTTGGTGTAGATGGTTTATCTTATATACACATGTATATTTATTAAAGCATTGCATATTAATGATTTGTATGTGCTAAGTCGCTTTGGTCATGTCTGACTCTTTGTGACCCCATGGACTGTAGCCTGCCAGACCCCTCTGTCCATGGGATTCTCCAGGCAAGAATACTGGAGTGGGTTGCCATGCCCTCCTCCAGGGGATCTTCCCGACCCAGGGATCAAACCCGTGGCTCCTGCATTGCAGGCAGATTCTTTACCACTGAGCCACTGGAGAAGCCCCAATATTGATGATATTAACGATAGTCCTTAGTATATGTAAAAAGCATGGATGTCAGACCAGGATTGTATACCAAGTACTTAGCACAGTGACTGGTTCTCAGTTAATCTTAGTTACCAAAATAATTATTGTAAATATTATCATTATGAATTTAGATTAGGAAAATTATTTTCTTTAACAGAATTCAGTGAAAGCCTACCTGTATTCACATTAGTTGCTATTGTTCCTAAAATATGTACCTATTAACTAAGAGGGAAAGAAAAACTCACCCCCTTTCTCAAGATGGGGAGAAGCATGACTACTTGCACATTGAGACCTTTTACAGGCTTCTGACTGTAATCATTTATCAGTGTCTGGTTGTCACAGACCATGGCTGTGGTGTGTGTGTGTGCTTGATTGTTCAGTAGTGTTTGACTCTTTGTCACCCTATGGACTCGGAGACGGCAATGGCAGCCCACTCCAGTGCTCTTGCCTGGAAAATCCCATGGATGGAGGAGCCTGGTAGGCTGCAGTCCATGGGGTTGGGAAGAGTCGCACATGACTGAGCGACTTCACTTTCCCTTTTCACTTTCATGCATTGGAGAAGGAAATGGCAACCCACTCCAGTGTTCTTTTTTTTTTTAATTAAAAAAATTTTTTTTCCATTTATTTTTATTAGTTGGAGGCTAATTACTTTACAATATTGTAGTGGTTTTTGCCATACATTGACATGAATCAGCCATGGAGTTACATGTATTCTCCACCCCGATCCCCCCTCCCACCTCCCTCTCCACCCGATCCCTCTGGGTCTTCCCAGTGCACCAGGCCCGAGCACTTGTCTCATGCATCCAACCTGGGCTGGTGATCTGTTTCACCCTAGATAATATACATGTTCCGATGCTGTTCTCTCGAAACATCCCACCCTCGCCTTCTCCCACAGAGTCCAAAAGTCTGTTCTGTACATCTGTGTCTCTTTTGCTGTTTTACATATAGGGTTATCGTTACCATCTTTTAAAATTCACCTCATACTCCAGTGTTCTTGCCTGGAGAATCCCAGGGATGGCGGAGCCTGGTGGGCTGCCGTCTATGGGGTCGCACAGAGTCAGATATGACTGAAGCGACTTAGCAGCAGTAGCAGCATCCTATGGACTGTAGCCCGCCAGGCTCCTCTGTCCATGGTGATTCTCCAGGCAAGAATACGGAGTGGGTTGCCATGCTCTCCTCCAGGGGATCTTCCCAACCCAGATATGGAACTCCGATCTCCTGTAGTGCAGGGAGGTTCTTTACCATCTGAGCCACCAGGGAAATCCTTATGGTTGTGGATATGCCATGAAAACATGTGGATAATTTGGGGGTGGGTTTGCGGGAGGGGAGACTGTATCAAGTGAGGGACTTTATATAATCCAAAGGAAACTACTGACTTAGAGAATTTTAATCAATTGTATTGATGCCACGAAAACACATTAATGTATACACATTCACTGTGGAGTTGTCCTCAGCTTCATGTACTGCTTCTTAGGGTTATTATTTTTGGTCCTAGATACTCAATTATTGTACCTTATTAGTCACACCTAATATGTTGTAAAATTCAATTATTTGAAAAAAATTGTTGTTAAGAATGTGGGATTATGAAAATCTTCAGAGGAGATAAAAAATTTCAACTTATTTGAAGAAAATACATCGCTTTAAAGTCATATATTGTTCCCACTTTAGAGATGGCTAATATGAGGCCTACTGAAGTAAACAACCTGGACCAAGGCCTTGATTCTATAGCATTGAACTAACTCTATTAGCTGCCACTCAGCCATCTCTCCTGGGATTCCAAGCAAGTCACACCAATGGTACTTCTATCACACTTGCCATTCATATTCATTGCAACCAATGAAGATAAAATGCTGTGACTGAATCAGCTATGTAACAACTCATTCTATGTAATAGGTTACTTTATTTGTAAACTCAGTTCAGTATGCTTGTGCACAAATCATTACATGCTTCCTTTTACTTGTCAGGAGCAAATAGCCTCATTTCAGAAGTATCTATATAATTTATGTGTTCCTTATCAGCAGTCTTTAGCTTATATCATTTTATACCATGTGGATCCCGAAAATATCAGAAGAGATTGTTTAATGGGCTTGCTTTAAAAAGACAACTGATCAATTTATTTATGGTATTTTTCTTTCTGTACATTAAAACCTAATCATATTTATTAATGAAATATTATGGCACTAAAATAAATTCTTCTTATACCTGGTACTCATGATGACCATCTTTCTACTTGTGGAGAGTACAAAATTAGTTTTCAAATACATGCTATTAAAAATAAAATAAATTTCCTTCAATTACAAATCACAGGTAGGGGTTTTCCTTTACTAAGTATGAGTTAGAGTTACAATGATGGATAATCATGAGGGTGTCTTCAGTTAGGGTAGTTTAAGTAGCAATTCTAGAAATAGTATAATTCTAGAAATAGTATGATTACGTGTTACTCAGTAAAATAGCTCTAATGCTTGGCTGTATTATACAAATCTATAGTGTAATGCTTAATGGATATGACAAAATCTAAAGTCTAAAAATGTTAGGGATATTAGAGCTGCCTTTTGCTTTTTAAAAAGTAATTCAATATTATTTTATATTTTAAGGATTTTAGTAACTTGTTATGCATCAGTTACTGTATTGTTTATAATACAACCATTCTAATGTAATTTGTGTAGCACTTTCATTTGAAAGAACTGGAAATGTTAAAAACAAAACCAAGAAACCAAAACACAACATTCTCTAATACTATATACAAAAATAAACTCAAAATGGATTACAGACCTAAATGTAAGACCGGAAACCGTAAAACTCCTAGAGGAAAACTAAGGCAGAATACTCTTTGACATAAATCACAGCAATATTGTTTTAGATCTGTCTTCTAAAGCAAAGGAAATAAAAGCAAAAATAAACAAATGGGACCTAATTAAACTTAAAAGCTTTTGCACAGCAAAGGAAGCCATCAACAAAACAGCCTACTGATTCAGACAATCTACTGAATGGGAAAAAAAAATGAGCACATGATATGATCACTAAGGTGTTGATATCCAACATATACAAACATCTCATACAACTCAACATCAAAAAAACAAACAACCTGATTTGAAAATGGACAGAAGAACTGAACAGACATTTTTCCAAAGAGGAAATGCAGGTGTCCAAAAGGCATATGAAAAGAAGCTAAACTTTGCTAATCATCAGGCAAACGCAAATCAAAACCACAAAGAGGTATCACCTCATGCCTGCCATAATGTCTATCATCAAAAAGAACACAAATAGCCAACACTGGTGAGGATGTAGAGAAAAAGGGAGCCCTTGTACACTGTTAGTGAGAATGTAAATTTATGCAACCATTGTGGGAAAGTTTGGAGGTTTCTCAAAAAACTAAAAATAGAACTACCACTGACCCAGCAAATTTACTCCTGGGTATATATAGAAAAAAAAAAAAAGAAAGAAAAAAACACTAATCCAAAATGATGCATGCACCCCAATGTTCATAGTAGCATTATTTACAATTACCAAAATATAGAAGCAACCTAAGTGTTCATCAACAGATGAATGGATAAAGATGTACACACACACACACACACACACACACACACACACACTGGAATACTACTCAGCCATTAAAAAGGAGATTTTTGTTATTTGCAGCAACGTGGATGGACTTGGAGAGTATTATGCTAAGTGTAGTAAGTCACACAGAGAAATACAGATACTGTATGACATCACTTATTTGTGGAATCTCAAAAATACAACAAGCTAGTGAATAAAACAAAAAAGAAACAGACTCACACATACAAAGAAACTAGTGGTACCAGTTAAGAGAGGTAAGAGGGGAGGGGCAATATAGAGATAGGGGATTAAAGTAATACTATCAGTTATAAAATAAGCTAGAAGGATATATTGTACAATAAGGGGAATATAGCCAATTTTTTATTATAATCATAAATGAAGTATGACCTTTACAAATTGTGAATCCTTATATTATATACCTATAACTTATGTAATATTGTACAGCAACCATGCTTCAATTTTTTTTCGTTATTTTTATTTTTATATTTTTTTCATACTTCAATTTTTAAAAAAGTAAAAAACAAAGTAAAACAAAAACCAAGCCCATAATGCCCTAAATGTACAAGTTTGTTTATCCATGAGTCCGTTGAGTAGACGTATCAGAACAACATACTTATTCTAAAAATGAAATTATTGTTCATTCTGTGAAACAAAGAAAACAACCCACAGAAAGAAAAGGCAATCTCAGAAATGGGAGAAAATATTTTCAAGTCATATATCTGATTAGGAGTTAATATACAGAATATGCAAAGAACTCCTAAGATTCAACAACAACAAAAAATAATCTTATTTTAAAATAGGCAAAGGAGTTGAAAAGATATTTATCCAAAGGATATATACAAATGTCCAAGTAGCATAGAAAAAGATGTTCATCCTCACTAATCATCATGAAAATGTAAATCAAAACCACAATGAGATATTGCCTCATACTCATTAAGATGGTGGTGGTTTAGTCGCTAAGTTATGCCCGACTCTTGCAACACCATGGACTGTAGTCCAGCAGGCTCTTCTGTTCATGGGATTTCCCAGGCAAGAATATTGGAGTGGGTTGCCATTTCCTTCTCCAGGGGACCCTCGTGACCCAGAGATCGAACTTGGGTCTCCTACACTGCAGGCAGATTCTTTACTGATTGAGCTCGTTAGGATGGCCACTATCAAAAACAGAAAGTCATTAGTGTTGGTGAATATATGGAGAAATTAGAAACTTGTGAACTTATTTTAGAATGTAAAATGTTGATGTATAGAGGTTCTTCAAAAAATTAAAAATAGAATTACCATATGATCTGGCAACCCCATTTCTGGGTGAGTCACATTCAAAATAATTAAAAACAGGATCTTGAAGAGTATTTGCACATCCATGTTTATTGAAGCATTAGTCACAATAGCCAAAATGTAGTAGCAATGTCAATGTCCACCGGTGGATGAATTGAAAAGGAAAATGTGGTATATACATAGGATAGAATAATACTCAGCTCCCATTAAGAAGAAAATCATGTTTTATGCTACCACAGGAAGGAACCTTGAGGATATTATACATGAAATAAGCCTGTATGATTCTATTTATATGTGATATCTAAAGTAGTTAAACTATCAAAAAATGAATGGTGACTTCCAAGAGTGGAGGGACAATGGGTACAGAGTTTCAATTTTGCAAGATGAAAAAGAGACCCAATGCAAAACCATGTGCATATAGTTAACACAGTCCCACTGTACACTTAAAAATGTTTAGGATGATGAATTTATATGTTCTTTTACCTCAATAAGAAAAGTCATGCCATTCCTTCATTAACTGAATCTTTACTTTATCTTAGTCATATAGTGACAGTGTGATAATGTGAGTTGGTGATATCACAGTGGCCAAATCCAAGCATTCAGGACAAGGTAGACAAACCGTAATAGATAATGACACAGTCAGCATATATATCTTGCTGGTAATACAAAAACTGTGGGGTTCTTGGTCATTTATGCTTTAGTGGGCAAGAATAGTTTTAATGCACTGAATTGTGTGAATATGTACAGCCTATTCCTTAATTTATACAATGGAAAGAGAAAAGAAGTGATCCTACTGGAAAATCTGGGCAAAATATTTACATAAATAAAGTGATAAATAGCCAACTCTCTTTATCCGATCAGACTGATATAACACAATGCCATAGACTGGGTGGCTTAAACAACAAAACTTTATTTTCTCACAGTCCTGGAGGATAGAAGCCCCAGTCAAGGTGCCAGCATGGTCAGTCTAGGGCCTTACTTATAGATGGCCATCTTCTCACTGTATCTTCACATGGCAAGAGAGGGAGAGAGAAACCTCTCTGATATGTTTTCTTATAAGGGCAATGATCCCATCATGAGGGCCCCACACCCTCATGACCTCATCTAAAACTGATTATCTCCCAAAGGCTCCATTTCTAACTATATCACATTGGGGGTTAGGGCTACACATATGAATTTTGAAGGGATGCAATTCATTCCAGAGCATTCTGCTCCTGGTCCCTGCAAATTCATGTTTTCACATGCAAAATATTTCATTCCATTCAAACAGCCCCAAAGTCTTAACACATTTCAGCATCAACTCTAAAGTCTAAAGTCCAAATTTTTAGTTAAATATCATCTAAATCAGATTTGGGTGAGACTAGAATTATTATTCATCCAGAGGCAAGAAATAAAGAAAGAAAAGAGAAAGGAGTGCTAGCTCTCTGGTGGCTCTTGAGTAAGAGCACTAATCCCATCATTGGCTTCTCTGGTGGCTCAGACGGTAAAGAATCCTCCTGGAATGCAGGAGACCCAAGCTCGATCCCTGAGTAGGGAAGATCCCCTGGAGAAGGAAATGGCAACCCACTCCAGTACTCTTGCCTGGAGAATCCCATGGACAGAGGAGCCTGGAGGGTTACAGTGCATGGGGTCACAAACAGTCAGACACGATGGAGTGACTAACACACAGACACACAAAATCCCATCATTAGGGCCCTACCCTCATGACCTCCTCTAAACCTAATTGTCTCCCAAAAGTCTACCAAAATACATTAGGGGTTAAGGCATCAATATAGGAATTAGGGAGGGGGGTGAGACACAATTCAACCCCTGGTGTCAACATATTCTTTAACTGATCTAGATAATACTATATAAACACTAAATAAACATTTTCTTATTTATTTTCCACCACATCTTACATTCCATATTATGTTTCATAGTTTGTAAAACAGTTGATTTAAAAGTTATTTCTCATTATACTTTACCATCCCACAATGTATGGCATAATTTATGAGCAAACATCCCTTTAAAAATTGTTATGTTCATTTGGAATTAGGATATATAAGCACTGATATAATTAATGTAGAACAGATCAGGTCTCAGACATTCTGAATAAATGGTTTTCTACTGTATTTAATTACTCTCAGTTCTCTGACACACGGAGAGGTGCAAATATCATTCCATTTATATATCATTCCCATTTAAAAACACGGTAAATTATTATGATTAACAGTTGCTGGTGTAATACATAAATATATTTAAATATAAGATGAGGACAATGAGGCACAGAAAATGTATGTTATTTACCCAAGATCACACGGTCAACCCAGGCTGGCATTTCTGATGAAGATAGCTTGAATCCATATCATAATCAGTTTCCACCTTTATACCAAATGATCAGCATCTTATGTCTTTCTGAAAACACACTATAGGCTGAACTAAGGAAGAGCAAAACATGTGTACTCTTTACTGACAAACCTCACTCCAGAGTTTAGGGACATGGATCTGTCATTCAACCCTTTCACCCTTCCCCTAACACAGGCCTGAAAATCACCACAGGAAACAATGGGCGGTCATCAGAGAAGGTAATGCAGCTGACACGGAGGGAGGGGAAGCACGTACATATGAACATAACTGACTTAACCAGCAGGGAGGAGCAAAGAGGGATACAGTTAAAAAGAGAGCGAGAGAACAGACTAGTCTACTAGTCACAGAAAAGTTGAGTGATAGGGAAGGGAAATGTCCTGAGAGAAAGGGATCAGTTTGTTGGTGGGTTAGTGAATGACATGTGGGAATGGCAAGATGACAGAAGCAAATAATGAGATAAAAGATGGGACAAAAAATTATACACATGCTAATGCTGATTTAATATTTTTCCTACCCCAAACCAGTTATTTAATTCTCTAAAGAAGCATTTATAGACTTCTTAATATACTTCTTTATATATTTATTAGGACTTCCCTGGTGGCTCAGATGGTAAAGCGTCTGCCTACAATGTGGGAGACCCAGGTTCAATCCCTGGGTCAGGAAGATCTCCTGGGGAAGGAAATGGCAACCCACTCCAGTACTCTTGCCTGGAAAATCCCATGGATGGAGAAGCCTGGTAGGCTACAGTCCATGGGGTCACAAAGAGTCGGACAGGACTGAGCAACTTCACTTTCACTTTCACTTTCATATACTTATTAAGGGTTGTGCATGTGTGATCAGTCACTTCAGTCGTGTGCAACTCTTTATGACCCCATGGAGCCCAGCAGGCTCCTCTGTCCATGAGATTTTCCAGGCAGGAATACTGGAATGGGTTGCCATGCCCTTCTCCAGGGGATCTTCCCAGTCCAGGGACTGAACCTTCATCTCCTGCATCTCAGGCAGATTCTTTACCTGCTGAGCCATTGGGCACGCCCTTATTAAGGGTTAGGCATGTTTTATACGTAAGATACAAAAGTGAAGGTGAATGTCACACCTCAAAAGCTCAAAGTGTGATAGGTTGGGGACTGGAGCATTGGGGACAGATGTATATACAATTACAAGACCCTAGTTTCTCAAGTGCCAAGCCCATTCATTTTAGAAATATTTTCTTATTGTAAATTATTTTCTATGAATCTATTATAAGGTTTTATACTAAACTCATGGTATCCTGTTTTAATACCTTATAAATATTATTAATCCCAGATACTAGAAAAAGTTCAAGAAAACCAAATTACATGTTAAACGTTCAGATTGCATAAGAAAGCTTATTTCTATTACTATCATACAAACAGACATGCACATACACACCCATCTTCAAAAGTTTAGAGTCAATTTGAAAAAATGGTGAGACACGAGGTTCTCTGTCTCTTTAGGAGCCTGTCTGCTAGTCTTAGTAGAGCGGCCACTATAAAAGGCCACATCATTAATCTATATATAATTATTCCACAGATATTCTAAGTTTCATGTGAGAACATGTCTCTCTTTCTTTCCAGAGCCATTTATATGTGTGCTTTACAAGATGATCATGCTATGGCAGTCGCTGAATTAGGTAATAAGCATAGAGATATCTCTTGGATTTGAAATTAATTTGGAATAGGCGTGGATGTGGATGTGGTCTCTTTCTGGAGAGCGTTTGCAAGAAGCAAGAATATACCTGTCTATCCTGGAAAAGATTGGGGCTTTGTTGAAGCCTATTGTAATCAGGTCACCTTGGATCAGTTAGCCTCTATTTCCTGGAGAATTAGTAAGAAAAATAAAAGACTTGCTGAAACATCTCAACTATTTAACATATAACTGTCATTTGCAGGGTTTGGTTAAGCTTTGACCCAACACTTATCAAGGAAATTGTATTTTAAGTCCTTATTCATGTTACTTTATCAAAGGCCATCAAATTTTATTTTATCAGTGATTCACTGTTTGCTCTTCTGTCTTCTATTAAGAAAGACTGAGATCTTCAAAAGACCATCTTTTCCAATGATGAATAAGTTGGAGACTCTGGAGAAGAGAGCATGGCTAAGTACAAATGGGAACTGATTACAATCAGATGAGTATGGGGGTAGGCAGCAACTGATCATTGGCCTTTGACAGCTCAGTTGATGATCTGCCTGCAATGTGGGAGACCTGGGTTTGATTCCTGGGTTGGGAAGATCCGCTGGAGAAGGGATAGGCTACCCACTCCAATATTCTTGGGCTTTCCTGGTGGCTCAGCTGGTAAAGAATCCACTAGCAATGCAGGAGACCTGGGTTCAATCCCTCGGTTGGGAAGATCCTCTGGAGAAGGGAACGGCTACCCACTCCAGTATTCTGGCCTGGAGAATTCCATGAACTATAGTCCATGGGGTCACAAAGAATCGGACATGACTGAGTGACTTTCACTTTCACTTTTTCAAACCCAGGACTAGATATTTCCACCTGAGAACCAATTAGGTGTCTCTGTGCTGCTAAAGTATAGAAAGTGGGGGAGGGGATCTGAAAAAAAGTAAGGCGACAAGAAAGCTAATCAGGTATTTGGTGGTAGTATCTGTATACAGTGGTTAGGGATTATGCAAACACTTGGTGACAACTGTTTACAAGTAACTGCCTCTGGTACCATTATGTCTGTGTCTGTGCTTGCTTATCTTGTCCCTCAACTAAATGGTGTATTTTAAAGACAGAGAATTTCTTATTTTATCAATCCACACACCACCTAGTGCAAGGTCTCACTAGATAAGCTTGTCAGTGGGGTGACAAATGTGTCCCTTTCTGCAAAATAAACAGAAGAGGCCAGTGGAAGACATTTTTTGAAGTATGCTTTGTGCAAATTGGCTTTTAAATTGTAAAACTAATTATATATAGATAATCATTTTACAGAATGTAAAATTTCGGGGGCTTTCCAGGTGGCACAGGGATGAACAATATGCCTAACAACGTAGGAGGCTCAAGAGATGTGGGTTCAATCCCTGGGTCATGAAGATTCCCTGCAGAAGGGAATGTCAACTCCTCACTTCAATATTCTTGCCTAGAAAATTCCATGGACAGAGGAGCCTGGTGGGCTACAGTCCATGGGGTTGCAAAGAGTCAGACATGACTGAGCACACATGAGCTATTATTATAATTTAATTTGTATATAGAGAGTGATTATATTACAATTCAATTCAAAATTCAAAACACAATTTTGGAGGGGATATATGTATACCTATGGCTACTTCACATTGCTGTAGGCCAGAAACAAACACAACATTGTAAAGCAATTATCCTCCAATTAAAAATAAATTAAAAAAACAACCATATTTGGGAGGTTAATGCAAGATTTTGCTGCAGTCGAGCTTTCTGTACTTTCTGTTCTCCAACCAAATTGCAACGTTTGTCATATAAGTTAGTGCTTTCCATTTCTGAACCTTTATTTTCGTATTTGACTTTCCATGTTGTCCTCCAATATTCTGTCTTTTCTCCAATATTCTGTCTACATCCTACTCCTCCGAGGCCCATCACCAATGTTATTCCTTTCATTAAGCAGGCCTTGAAATCTAAATAAAGAAGCACTGCTTTTCTCTTCTGACCTCCAGCGTTGTATTCCTCTTATGCTCTCAGCACCTCCTAAGACGTGTGAAGCTAGGTGGTGGCGGCGGGAAGAGAAGCAGATGGTCACAGAAAAAAGCAGACCTGAGGCCAATCACTGCGTCATACAACTAGCAGAAGCCTAGGTGAAGATTCACAAATTCGTCCTGCTGAGGTTTCTAGAATTCGATTCATTTTCACTCTTTGGATATGTACACTGACAATAAATGTTTATCACCTGAGCTGCTCTGAGCAAGTCTCTGTTTCAAGCAACCAAAACAGCCTAATATTGTGCCTTGTGTTTGCAAACTGCTTTTACCTGCCCTCGGAGAAGGCAATGGCAGCCCACTCCAGTACTCTTGCCTGGAAAATCCCATGGATGGGGAGCCTGGTAGGCTGTGGTCCATGGGGTCGCTAAGAGTCGGACATGACTGAGCGACTTCACTTTCACTTTTCACTTTTATTCATTGGAGAAGGAAATGGCAACCCACTCCAGTGTTCTTGCCTGGAGAATCCCAGGGACGGGGGAGCCTGGTGGGCTGCCGTCTATGGGGTCGCACAGAGTCGGACATGACTGAAGTGACTTAGCAGTAGCAGTAGCATAGGCCATAAATTCTTCGAAAGACAGTGACCACACCTTCTTCTTTTTCTCATTAGCAGCACCTATAGTGTGGCACACAGTCAGTGCTCAATGAATGCTTGTTGGAGGGATGTAGAAAACTGTACAACTGCTCATCAAATAATACTGAATTTCAGGTCACTGTTAGCAAGGCAAGAACTGAACACAGGTAGCTCATAAGAATATTTTACTAAACATTGCTTTTTCAAATGAATGGCTTGCCTGTCTCTCTCTTCAATGTTATAGATTTCTTCCTATTAGAGTTCTGTGAATGTGTTTATGACACATCTTTGCCAAAGGCTAACTTTAGCAGCAGCACCATGTATCATAAAAGATGTGTCATATAAGCAAATTATATAGTATGAAGCCATGCATCCCTCCCATTATTTTAACAAGTATCCTTGTTTAAAGGGTGGTGATCTGTATCAGGTTCTCTTCTGAAATGCCAGAAAATGTAAACTGTATTGAACTAATATCACTGTTGTCTCTTATTCAGAATGGGAAACACTTTGTCAATCTTATTTTCATATATATCTGGTTTGACTAGATAACCTCAAGGAAATTATTTTTCAAGAATGAATTTGAAGTATTAAAAGGTTCACCAAAGTCACATGAAATATATAACAATGAAGTATAGTCTCATTTCATAGATATCACCTCCTTATACCTACATAGTGTTTTATGGTTGGCAAAGCACTTTGAAATATATTATCTTATTTGTTCCTTACAACAGGAGTCTGTGAGATAGACGTGGAAGGTATCATCCCCACTTTGTACATTAAAACGGAGAGGCTAACTGACTTTGCCAAGGTCACAGAGGTAGGAAATAGTGAAGAGAACTAGGAAAAGAACTAAAGTCTTTCAACTTTTAACCCAGTATTCTTTTGACTTCAGATCCAGTTTTCTTGCAACTAGTCTGTATATGACAGTGTTTTTCAAACTTCAGTTGTGAGATTGACTTTGACCAGCATTTAAAGAATGAAATAGAACAGAATACATCATAGAGCATTCATGATTTCATTTTTTACTGAAAATAAGAATTTGTTTAGTGAAGGAAGATTTTCCTGAAACTTTTGTCTACTATAATATAAAAGATATTATCATGAGAAATTTTGAGAAATAAAATTGAAAGCCACTGATCTACATACTGCATTGCCCATTAAATCATTAAGTTGCTCAAAAGTAATTTATGATGCCAAAAGTCTCCATGTTATTGGTTTTAACATTAAAATAATTGTGGATAATAAAAATGTATTTTCTGGCAATTCTTCAGTTAGGTATTAATTATATGGGGTAATTTCATTGACCTCTTTTAGGAGTTCTACTTGAATATTATATTTAAAATTTGAGGGTTTTATATAGACATGATTCTGATTTTATTGAAGCCTTTATGGGAAAAATATTAATCATACTTTATTAAGAAATCATCTTAGCAAATCTTTACCTGGCTAAATATATTCAGGGTAATGCAGGACACATTGAGTATAGATAACACCAGGGAATTCAGATATTTGATTCTTATCAAAATAAAAATATCTGGTATCTCTGGAATTACATATGCCTGAGTGCACGCTCAGTCGCTCAATCATGTTCCACTCTTTGTGGCCCTATGGACAGTAGCCTGCCAGGTTCCCCTGCCCATGGGGATTCTCCAGGCAAGGATACTGGAGTGGGTAGCCATGCCCTCCTCCAGGGGATCTTCCCGACCCGGGGATCAAACCTGCATCTCCTGCATTGCAGGTGGATTCTTTTACTGCTGAGCCACTGTGGAATGTGAACGTGAACGTGAACTATACTGTCCATGGAATTCTCCAGGCCAGAATACTGGAGTGACTGGGGAAGCCCCCTTAATTATAACAATGAATAATCAAAATGAATGATTCCACAATTGTTTTCTTAGTTACGATTAATACAGTGGCTCTTCATTGCCTATAAGCCATAGTGCAAAATCCTTAGTAGAGTGTGTAAGTGCTGGGAGCTTTATCTCCAATTTCACCACTTTACGTAGGCCACGCTCTTCCATGTCTTCACAATTTTGTTTATGCTTCCTTTGCTTTGAAGTCATTGTCTCTCACCTTTCTTAATGAAGCTGGGTCTCAAAGGATGAATACAAGTATTTAGGCAATGTTACCTCTTCCATGGTGCCTTCATCCATTCCCTTTCGTGTTGTTCTCACATGATCTATTACAGTCATTTATCAGAGATCTCACATTATTATAATTATTACCTTCTGTGAGTGTCTTCAGCTAGGCAATGAGTTACTTGAAGGTGAAGTCTATGTCCTACACATTCTTGAATCCTTGGTGCCCATAACAATGCCTAGGACATAACACACACTTGATTCTTTGCTAAATATGTGAGAGATACTATTTAGTTTTAATGGACATTGGCAAATACAAAACACAAAGCATTTGACATGAGATCATAAGAATTTTAATCTATCATCTATTATCTATTCTTTTTTACACTGAAAACTTCATTGTTCTCTTTTAAATGTCTGAATGTTAAAATATTAATTTAGGGGCAGAAAATTATATTCATATATATTATTCTGTGGTCCATACAGTGACAAAAGGGCTGGCTGATTTGGTCTATTCAAGCCAACATTTAATCAAATTGCTGACATCATTTAATCTGATTATGTGTAAGATACAGGCCAAGGCATTTTCATCTTCCCACAGGCTGAGATGGTGGTTTAGAGATATAGCCTACATATTAGAATTCTCCCTCCATCTTTTAGTCATCATTACATTAAGAAAAAAGTTAAAAGATAAGCAATTTTTTATGGATAGTTGGGTCATTTAGTATTTTGTGAGATGGTACCATTAAAGTTTCATTTATATTCCCATAGGATTTTCTCCTCACTGTTTCAGCTAATAGAGTTTGAAGTCCCAATGTGTCTATCACTTTGAGGGATTTTTTACAAAAATAAAATTGTTGCTCTGAAAACACAGCACTAACTTCCTCAAAGAATAAAACAGAGAAACCACAGCTGGAGAAGTGTGAATGCCAATTTACCCTTCATAGCACGTGAAATTACACTTCATGATTGTAGAGGAAGGCAATATTTAATTGAAAGATATTCTAATACATAAATGTATTAGGGCGCCATCTGTTTGATGGCTCTTCTGTGCACATATATGCTACAAAATATTTTCAAAAAATATATGGTAAGCTAAGAATCTCTAACTCACATATGAATCTGAGAGATGATGTTTTTTATTTTCCTTATTTGAATTCTTCACACATTTCTCTCTTGTATTACAGCTGATTGTTTACATATTTAACCTTCAACTCAATAGAAAGCTTAGGATGGTATCCAAATCTTACTCAGCTCCAGATTCCCAGCATGGTCAACACTGTGTTGACACATAATAAGTGTTCAGCAAATGTTTATTGAAAAAATAAATGAATATATTATTAAAGCCCTGATGTTTTAAACATTTCCCCTAGGAGCCATTTGATATTTTCTCCTGTGTTATAACGCCACAAAGATAAAACCCTCACAATTTCTTTCTTGGCTTACTGGAAAACATGGCAGTAATAACAGAGGGAGAAATTGAATGACTCATAACACACAAAACAATCTTTCAGAGCAATCTAAGACTTTGGCCTCCATGTGTGAAACAACTGAACGAGAGGTGAAAAATTCAGTAAAATATTTGGATTTGTATCTTCAGCTAAAAATCAAACTGCTGTATGGGAGGGAACATCTAGGTGATTAAACCATTCACATGTGCAGTATTGACCCAGAGCCTGAAAAGTCTAAATGTTGGCTACTGCTTTTAGGTTACTTGTGGAAATCAAACTGGCTTCCCTGCCTTTTCATCAGAACTTCAGTGTAACTGAGGATTCATTATTTTTTTTCTATATTTTGAGATGTAAATATGTTAGCAGGTCATATTGTGTATTTTTTCAGAGCTTTGTTTTCTAGGTTAGTAACATGCTTTTTGAATAATAGAAATCATACCTATCTAATATTAAATAAAACAATTACTATAACAAATATAAGGAAGTATTCAGTGAAATATACTTTATCATGTGATTCTAACCAACAAAATATTTTTAATGAGTGCACATCTATTAAAAGAATCCTCAAGATGCTGTAATTATTATTCATTTTCTAGAATTGTTTCACCATGAAGCTTTATGCTTCTATGGGGACTTTAATGTTTATGTTTTGTGACGGCTGCATTGACTATTAAAAAGCAATTTGGCTGACATTTTAGGTCTTTTGTTGCCAGTTTTAATTGGATTGTTCATCAAGCATCAACTCCCCCGTTAACTGCGAAAATTTCAGGCCATCGTCGGTTTATAGTAATGACTGTTTAATGATTTTATCCCGTCAGTATGCGAGCTTCGTATGGATATATGCATGATTAGTTTCATATCAAGACCTGTAATTAAATAATTGAAGCTTAAACAGAATGGATATCAAACATGAACACATATTTAATAAAGACTCAGAAGCTTATCAAAATACTGATTAGCAATTAAAGTCAATGTTTTGAGTTCATCTGTGTTAGCACACTTACGGTATCTTAAAAAATATTTGTATAAAGTTCTTACCCAAAGTTAAAAGAAATTCCCTTTAGTAAAGCAGTAAACTTGGGTTTTCAAAAGGTAATTTATATACAGGCATCCATCTGCCAGAGAAAGCAAACTCACCTTAACTGTTGCTTTTTCTAGAGAAAAATTAGCCAAAACAGAATGCCCTAGAGCAGCAATAAATATTCTTATCAATCACACACAATTCCAATCCTTAAGAAGTTGACTTATATATACTCATATTATGCTGTCACCTATTTGCATTTCATAGAGTGTTGGAGCTGAAGTGAATCTTGGAAACCACCTCTTCTAAGTTCCTAATTTTATAATGTTTAAGTCCAGATGAGTGAAGTGAGTTGCTTAAGGTCGTATAGCTAATTAGTGGCAGAGTCAGGGAAAAAAAATCTAGGTCCAACATGTAAACTTGTGTATTCCTGGAGAATCAACAGGTACAAAGAATTTCATATATTGCTACTGGTAAATTCCTTTTCTCATTGTTCCATTAAACTAACATATTTCAAAACTAAAAATAAACCAACCAACCCAAACCTGTATACAAAGATATACACTGAGAAGTTTCATTTTCTCTTATTTCCCAATCAACCCCATTCTTCCTCCAACCCCTGCAAGTAACCATTTTTACTAGTTTCTCATTCATCTCCCCAGTGTTTTTTCATGCCACTGCACAATGTATGAATATACATTACTATTTTCTCCCTTTCTGTATGTAAATATAGTACACCCTATATATGTATTTACATCTTGCTTTATTCACTGAAATATCTATCTTGAGATCATTCCATATCAGTACACAGAAATCTTCCTTGTTATTTTTTCTTCTTTTAAGCTGCATAATATTCCCTTACACAGTTTATTCAATGTGTTGGCAAATTACTAATAACTAATTGAAAATGTTTTAGATGCTAAAAGTTATTTCACTGTACCTATAAGAAATACTTATCTGCATAATGGAAAATGTATTTATAGAGAAAAATATATATCAAGATAAAAGCTAAACTCAGGGCAGAGTGCATAGCACTGAAGAAAAACTAGAAAAGCCATTACTTCCCCTTTGATTTCAAGTCCTAGTCTTGAGGCTCACTGCATAATTGAGAGGTTTTCCTAAGGTTTACTGATATGGATAAGTGAAAACATGTGTTACAATGAAAATGTTTGCAATGTAGCACATAGAAATTTTAACTTTTATGTTATGTCCAGTAAGCATAGCATTTCAAAATCCTTCTGTCATTAGTCCAATAGATCATATTACTTATCTTCTGCACATGGTAACCCATAGATACCTTGCATTTTAAAATAGTTTCATTTCACATTGGAATGGAAGGTCTGCCTACACTGCTATAGTATAGTGAAAAACATTAGGGAGACAGACCAATTAAGGCAGAAGCAGAATTCTTATTAAATGACAGGACCCTGATTCCCATTTCATGAAACATGTACTCCTGCCACATGCCAAATTCCCATTAACTTCAAGAAGGAATTATGCACAGAAGAAATATGTAGGCTGAAGAGTGCAGGACAAATTAGTCCAGAGCAATCCTTAAATGTCAGTTTAAAATGCAGTGAATGCTTTAAATTATGTGTAGTCATGTTGTTTGGATTGAACATTATCCACTCCCCGCCCCCGTCTCTGACCACATCTTTAAAATGAATGGGGCAAAAGATGGCTTGAAAGAGAGAAGAGCCCGAACAGCTTGAGGTAGAATTGTAAGTAAAAACAGAATCCAAAGATGTGAGTCATGAAAATGCAATGACTCCTTAAGAAAACAGCTTAAAAAAAAGAAACTGTAGTTTCCCTCAGTTTATAAAATATTTATATTTAAGAAAATAGGCAGAAATATTTTCCACCTCTATTAATTCAGCCTAATTCAGAGAGTCAAGTTTCATTGTTAAATTCAAATCATATTTAAAATGTAAGTATGTGGTATTTACTTTCATGTGTTCTGCGTGAATATTGCTATTGTGCGTGCATGTGAGCTAAGTCACTTCAGTTGTGTCCGACTCTGTGCGACCCTATGGACTGCAGCCTGCCAGGCTCCTCTGTCCATGGAATTCTCCAGGCAATAATATTGGAGTGGGTTGCTGTTTCCTTCTCCAGGGGATCTTCCCGACCCAGGGATTGAACCGGAGTCTCATGCATTGCAGACAGACTCTCTACTGACTGAGCCACCAGGGAAGATTACTATGATGAACAGAATGTCAAAAACCACTGTTTCTTTTGAAGAAGTAATATATTTCCCCGCCCCCCCCCCCATGAATACTGGCTGAAAAGCATTCTAAACTGTATCTCTGTTTATGGACAAATTTATTAGGCTCAAAGTTTTACAAAATTTGATTAGTAAAAATTAAACACAACTTTCCCCAATATGTCTCAAATATTTCATAACAGGAAAACAAGGGACAAAATAAGTGGGAGATAGCAACTGAGCATACGCCACCTATCAGGACATGCTGGAAATTAGATGGGCTGGACACACATATTCCATTCTTTGAGTAAACTTTCTTATTTGCTTTCAGTAAGATACTGCTAATTAAAAATACTTAGTTCCTTTCCATGGAAGAGACAGACAGAGGATCCAAGCCAGCAGAACTGTAACATTCATCCTCCCCAGCTTCATCATCACTTTCACTTATTTGTTTTTCATACCTTGGTTTTCCACTGGAAATTTTGTTTGAAGAAAGGGTTCTGCAAATAAAGCCTGAGCACCACTTCTAAGCGTGTCCCTGTCTTCCTGATGCTGAGTTCCTGTATTCCAGAACTGACTTTTTGCTTCTCCCTCAGACTGTGACTGTCACAGGAGCTCCCTCTGTAGGATGGCTCCATATTGTTTGAAGTCATTTAGTGATATGGGCTTCCCTGGTAGCCCCTTATAATCTGCCTGCAATGTAGGAGATGCAAGAGGTGAGGGTCCCCTCCCTGGGTTGGGAAGATCCCCTGGAGAAGGAAATGGCAACCTAGTCCAGTATTCTTGTCTGGGAAATGCCATGGACAGAGGAGCCTGGAGGGCTACAGTCCACGGGGTTGCAGAGTCAGACACGACTGAGCGCCTCAACCACCACCACAATATTTATGTCTGGGTAGATTAAGGTTGTACAACAGGGAGGTTAAAATGTTCTATTTACTTTCCAGTACCTTCTTTGCAAAGTGGTATGGAATATTCTTCATTATATTTATGAATTTGCTTACACAATCATATAATTTAATACTGAAATATTGAAATATTAAATTAGAACTTAATATTTACCTGAAATAACTTAATATTGTATATGTCAGCAGAACTTTTCTGTGAAGGACCAGATCATAAATATTTTGGGCTTTGCAGGTCTTATGGTCTCTGTCCACAGCAACCCACACATAATGAATGGACATGGCTGTGATCCAATTAAACTTCATTTACAAAAACAGGCGGTAGGCCAGAGTTGGCACAGTGGCTATGGTTTGCTGACCCCTGTTAAACTGGTTTGGGTTTCAATACTCAGTGAATCCATGCCACAAAGTAGAGTTTGCTCCCAGGACTATTTAATTGCTCTCTTAAACTGCAAACTACTTTTGTTCCAATGAGTGGATCTTTTGTGAAAATTTGCTTTTAAGGACTGAAAGAAATATTGCCTTGGTTTTTCAATATTCTAAAGGTACTTCAGCTTACAAGTCAAGGGGATGCATTTATATTTCCAATATATTTTAAGTCATAAACAAGTAAAAGAAGGAGTTTCATCTGTCAATGTGAGTAAATTATATTCAGCTCAATCACCTCCAGGAAGATTATTACAAATTTTACATTTAAATTCATAGATAGTACCTAATCTGCTTATAATTTTGTTGACAGCTGCATTTCTGCTCTTCTATCTACCTACAGAGAAGCCCTTGAAATTCAAGAATCTATGTAGCTGCAATACAATCTATGTAGCTGTAGCTTTATTTGAATGCAATTCCTAAAGATTTTGTAAAAATTTTAAAGTGAAAATTCTACTTTTAATTAGCTGCCATTGAAAATTACCCAAACAGCTCATCTTCGTTAAAAAATGTGGATATTGGCAGGGTCACTGTATAACAGTCTGGAGACCGCATGCTACACACGAGTGCGCCACCCCAGGGAGTAACACCACACTGGGGACAGGACGGATCATTGAGTATACTGAAAATCTACAGATTTATTAAAAGTTTTCTGGAAAATGACTGTAGAGAGTGTTATTCTAACAACCCATATTTTACAGTCATTTTCTAATGGATTGTAATGAAGTATCTCGAGGAAGGGCTGCTGCTTATATTCAGATTAAAAATAAAAACAAATCACCAGCCCAGGCTGGATGCATGAGACAAGTGCTCAGGGCTGGTGCACTGGGAAGACCCAGAGGGATGGGATGGAGAGGGAGGTGGGAAGGGGGATCGGGATGGGGAACACATGTAAATCCATGGCTGATTCATGCCAATGTATGGCAAAAACCACTACAATATTGTAATTAGCCTCCAACTAATAAAAATAAATGGAAGAAAAGAAAGAAAAATAATTATAATAAAAACAAAAGAACATGTGGTTTAGTAGTAGCCTTATATTACTGAGGGAATTAGTCCTTTCCTCTAATAATTGTGGGCACAGGTTGTAGCAAATCTCCTTGGCAAGACTGCAAGAAAGAAAACTATGAAAAGTTTATACTTCTCTCTTCAAAGGATATCCATTTCCATTTGTTTCTTTTTGAAAAGCAAAGTGCACAATTTTGTTGTAGGTAGGTCCCCACTGCAGTGATTTTATCATACCAACCACAGAATAAATATTTTACACAGAGAACTGCCAGAAACTATACCGCATTTTCCTAATCATCTTGCTATCATTCCTGCGCGTGTGCATGCTCAGTCGCTCAGTTGTGTCTGACTCTTAGCAACCACATGGACTGTAGCCCATCGGGCTCTTGTGTCCATGGGATTTCCCAGGCAAGAATATTGGAGTGGGTTGCCCATTTCCTCCTCCAGAGAATCTTCCCAACCCAGGGATTGAACCTGCATCTCTTGAGTCTCCTGCATTGGCAGGCTGATTCTTTAACACTGTGCCACCCGGGAAAGCTATTGTTCTTAATGCTACGTCTTAAGTTTCCCCAGTCCTTTTAATGTGTGCCACTGAAGGAATGGTTTTCCAATTGTGTTTCAGGAACATGTCTGAGGGACTCAGATGGGAGTTGGAGCTTTGAAGGCTTCATTTTCACTCTTATGGTATAGACTGGGGTTGTATATGCTGGCATTGCACATGGTATTCTGCTGCGAAGGAGGAAAAGTTTTCAAAGTGTTATATGCAGAGGACAGTTCCAAACACACTTTCCTCCTACCCCAGAAAGAATGCATTTAATTGAAAGATGCAGACAACAACGTTGGTGGTAATAGAAGTTTGCAATCTTTAAACATGTCAAACTTGGTCATTTCTACAACATAATCTCCAAGTCTCAAAAAACCCTGCAAGAGGGTAGCTGTGACTTACAAACTGCTATATAGAAAGAATGTTCTGTCCCCTCAAAATTCATATGTTGAGATCTAATCCCCAGTGTGACGGTATTAGCAGGTAGCATCTTTGAGGGGTGCTTAGGTCATGAGCAGAGCCCTTATGAGTGGGATAAGTGCCCTTAAAAAAAGAACCCACACAGCCCCTGGTCTCCACCATGAGAGGACATAGTACAAAGACGGCCATCTATGAATCAGGAAATGTGTTCTCACCAGACACTGGTCCTGCTGCTTTCTTGATCTTGGACTTCCCAGCCTCTGAAACTGTGAGAAATAAATTTCTGTTGTTTATAAGCCACCCAGTCCATGGAATTCTGATAGAGCAGCCCAAATGAACACAGATGAAGAAAGCAAGGCTCAGAAAGGCTACCTTGTTTGTTAAGTGGCAAACTTGGGAACTGAACTTGAGTCTGTCTGACATCAACTATTTTTCACCTTATTCTATTTTTATTAATGTAAGTTATTTAATAGTAGGAAAACACCAATGAAGCTTTAGGCATGCTTCATTTTAAAACAGTATCAATTCTGCTCATGTAGAGCAGGAAATGAGCTCACGGAAAATTAGACTATAAGGTCTAAGTTACGATAGATATTTATTTTATGCATAAACACACAAACGAGGATAGATACCAAAAATCCAATGAAATAAAATTACATTTCCAAACTCTTTGCCCAAGTGCTCATTTCTTAACTTATTATCCTATTCTGAAATATTTCAGGTTAAAATTATTGTCCTTCAAGGAGCAAAGTATACTTACATACTTCAAACAGTAAATTTCACTCAGAAAATATGGTTGTTAGCTTTTAAGAAATATAGTTCTGCTACAGTAAGAGAAACTCAAACCGTTGGTGATTCACATCACATAAAAATTTATTTGTTGCCTCAATCTGATTTTGAATTCAAGATGGTATTTGGTGACACTATTATTTCAGTTAGGCATCTCCCTTTGAACAGAAATTGGGACCCAGATGGCTTATATCAGTGATGGTTTGCAACTGTGATTTAAAGCAACCACATATACCTGCAAATGACTTTGTAGCCTTAGGGGAATGCAAAGTGAGGTCACCAGTAGGGACAAGCAGAGCCTTCAACTACTGATGGAAAAATCATTATTTTATCACCTCTGTTAATTACTTTCTTTCATGTCTGAAGTTAGAGAGGAGTAAACTAAACATTCTAGCAAGGACTATGGAAATGCATACAGGGATAGAATGCAGCATTTCTAAGTATCTGTGAAGGGCTAAGGACTATGGTAGGCAAGGGGGTACAGATATTAACACAACCCAGTCCTCACCCTCCAGTAACACTACACCTTGTGTCTACTTATTTTTCCTTCTTTGCCTCTGAACTGAAAAGACATCTCTTCTCTCATCTTTTATCTTTGGTTTGTGTGTTCACCTGCACTCTTATTTCAAGACAAACTCAAGGGTTTCCTCCTTTACAAACACTTTCCTGAACACTCCTTCCTTTGTGCCCTGATGGGACCATTCTATCCTAGCCCATGTTACACTTTATTGTACAAGTTGATTTACCTATATGCTAAACCTATTGAACATATTACTTATTTCAGATAGTCCTGCAAAAGCAAGAATTGTGTTTTACTTGTCTCATTAATTAGCTAATATTTAATTCAATAAAAATATTAACTGAATGTTTTATGAGCCAGACACTATGGTTATCAAGCACACCATACATTTAATACATGCTTGTTAAATGAAGGAATAAAATCTAAACCCCAAACTTAGTTCAAATGATCCCAAGCACCCCTGATCATAACTCTCCCTTGCATATCTCTAGCACTTTGGGTTCAGTCTGCTATGAATTCATTTATGTTACAGATACACAAAAAATCAAATTCTTCTGTTGGTATATTCTCTCTTCCCAGATAAATGGAAAACTCCTTGAAGGAAAGGGCTCTATCAAATATTTCTACTATCAAATAGTTGTCTACTTCTGTGTGTGCGTGTGTGTGTGTGTGTGGACACTCAGTTGCTTCAGTTGTGTCTGACTCTTGTAACCCCATGGACTACAGTCTGCCAGGCTACTCTGTCCATGGGAATTTCTAGGCCAGAATACTGGAGTGAGTTGCCAGGCCTTCCTCCAGGGGATCTTCCCAACCCAGGGATCGAACTCACATCTCCCGCATTGCGAGCGGATTCTTCACTGCTGAGCCACTGGGGAAATCCCCTATGTGTCTATACTTCTTAGTAAAGGGCACCGATCAATTAAGCACTCAATAGTTATGAGTCAAAGAAAGCAACCTTTTACCTTTGGATGGGCATTATTGACATGAAATAGAGAATTCATCGTTCATCTAGTTGATCATGTCACCAACCTTCCCACCCCCCAAATCTCAGTCACCCAATCCTGCCTCTGCAATCTATCCCGGTTTTACCCCTGCAGCAAATGCCTTAGGCATTGCCTGAGGGGCCTCATTATGTCTCCTCTGAACTATTACAACAGCCTGCCTTTAGTATCCGCAGCCTCCCCAATCCAGCAGTAACAATGCCAGGAGAATATGCTTTCTAAAAACTGAATCAGGACATAGACTACCTGGCTGTTCACCATCCTTTCCGTCTTCTGAGGAACACAGTTAGATCACATTTTTCAGCCTTTCTTACAGATAGGTCTAGATATATGACCCTGGAGGAGGAAATAGCAACCCACTCCAGTATTCTTGCCTGGAGAATTCCATGGCCAGAGGAGCCTGGCGGGCTACAATCCATGGGATCGCAGAGTCAGACACGACCGAATGACTAACATACAGATATATGGCTGAGTCTAGAAAACAAGTGTTGGGTACCGTTTCCAGGTCTGATCCATAAGAAACTCCTATTCATGATCTTATTTGCTCCTCTCCCTTCCTCTAGTTTAACGTAGACAAACATGGTAACTTTTCAAGCCATATGGAGAAGAATGTGGAGCCACAGAGTGGAAAGAGCCTGGGACCTGAGTCAAACCTGGGAAAATTGCCTACAAATGAGGAATTATCAGGTTGCATTTAGATGAACAAGAAATAAATTACTATTTTTGAGCCACTGTACATTTTTAGATTAGTTTGTAACAGAAGCTGGTATTATCTTAACTAACACACCATGCTGTTCTTCTGGTCAAAATCTTTCACCCATTGGCTATCATACTCTCTGCAAAATCCTTAGAATGACATGTACTAGGTACTTCATGGGGGTTTCCCTGCTGGCTCACTGGTAAAGATTTGCCTGCAACGCAGGAGACCCAGCTTCGATCCCTGGGTTAGGAAGACCCCCTGGAGAAGGAAATGGCAACCCTCTCCAGTACTCTTGCCTAGAAAATCCCATGGATAGAGGAGCCTGGTGGGCTGCAGTCCACGGGGTCACAAAGAGTCAGACACCACTGAGCAACTAACATTTTCACTTTTTTCAGGCCCTTCATAATCTAAATGTGAATCACTCTATCAGTCTCATTCTATTTTAATTCCTTAACTCTTACCCTCCCATGATCACATACCATACTTTCTGTTAAACCACAATGAATTACTTGACATTCTCAGAAGGTAAAAGAGTACATTCAAGCCAACATCCATGCTGTTACTTCACTTTAGAATCCATTCTCTTTCTTCTATCTAATAGTTGAAATTCTTATCATTCATGATCTGGTTCATATGTCATCATCTCTAAGACATCTTTCTCTGTTCCTCTTTGTCATAATCAATTGCCTTCCCATTGGCACTCCCATAACACATTAAACAATTCTGTAGCATTAGCATTATCTCTAAATTGAAATACATTTTGGCTCTTCATATGTCTATTTTCAAAACTAGATTGTTATCCCCTTGAGACACAATTGAATCTCATTCATTTGTATAAAGGCACATGCTCTTATACACACAGTAGTCACTGAAGAAACAGGCGGAATTGGTATTACTAGGTTTATTTAGCAAATTAGACTTTTCAAAGTATCTTATGAGAGTCCTGCATTGCAGGCAGATTCTTTACCATCTGAGCTGCCAGGGAAGCCCAAAGAGAACCAACCTTACAGCTGAGAAAACTTCTACTTTGCCTTGCCCTCCTGCAGATAATATTCACTGGACAAAGTTCAATTAAAAAAAAACCAAACAAACAAACCAATGACCTTAGGCACTGGGGAGTAAACAAAAGCAAGCAGATTCTGGTGGGGAATGAAAACTTGGAAGAAGAGAAGGTGTGAGTGAGTTTCCATTTAAAATTTTTTTTTTAATTGAGTGTAGGGAATGGTCAGAGCTGCATGAAGTGGTAAAAACCTTGACACATAACTCTCAGTATGAGTTAAAGGACCAGAAGACAGAGTTCAGGCAATGACAGTCACTGAAAAGTAAAGAAGGAACTTCCAAAAGGAGACAAATATATAGAGAGGCTGCAATCCACATTCTTCATATAAACTTTGCCCCAATCTCTGGCTCATGCTGGAACCACGCATGTGTAGGGCAGACTCCAGCTGAGAATAAAGAAACTGAACTGAAATTTGAGTTGCAACCGAAGAGGCAGAGTTTGTTGACTGAGTAAAAAAAAAAAAAAATGAATTGCTTACGAGAGATAAAATGGAACGAGAAAATCAAACTTCTTTAGGGGAACATAACAGAAACCAAAGTCCCCACAATATAACAATCACAATGTCCAAGATACAGTCCAATATTAATAATATGATAAAATAGGAAAAAGTGACCCTTTCTCAAAAGAAAAGATGACCTTATAGAAACTCACTCCAAGATAACCCAGATGTTGGAATTAGTAGACAGGGATTTCAAAGTGGCTATTGTAACTATGGTCATGAATATGAAGGAAGATATGCTTATTATAAATGGAAAGAAAGGAAATCTCAGCAGAGAAACAGAAAATATTTTAAAAGACTAATGGAAATGCTAATGTGAAAATTATAATCACTGAAATAAAAACTGAGGATGTGCAATTAAAGAACATGACTCATTCTCATTAGTCCCTTCATAGGTAACAGTTAGTTTGGGGTTATTTGTTTAGTTCATCTTACCTTTTGTTTGAAAACTGCCCAGCACTCACAGAGAAAGGGCTCCTGTCACACTTATGTGATTCTTCTAATATTCTGAGGACATTATCAGAGAAAAAAAATTCATCATTGTCCCCCTTACCCATGTTGTCTAGTTAAAGACTTTCCCTGATTCAAGAACCTAAGCATCTGGCTTAGGTCTATCCCATACCAATCTCAGAGAGGCAACAGTAAGTCCTGCCTCAATACTGGCATGTTGAGAGTTTGATCTTCCAAAGTAACTCCTTTTTTCTCTCATATCCATTGTTGTCAAGTGAGGGGGAGCAGAACACAGTGCCCCAAAATGTAATACTTTCACATATGTATTGTTTTGAGATAAAGGCAATTAAAATCAGCAGACTCGGGAAAAGCCTTTTATCTCCCCCTTAACTGTCTAGTGGAGAAGGAAACGGCACCCCACTCCAGTACTCTTGCCTGGAAAATCCCATGGATGGAGGAGCCTGGTGGGCTGCAGTCCATGGGGTCGCAAAGAGTCGGACATGACTGAGCGACTTCACTTTCACTTTTCACTTTCATGTATTGGAGAAGGAAATGGCAACCTACTCCAGTGTTCTGGCCTGGAGAATCCCAGGGACGGGGGAGCCTGGTGGGCTGCCATCTATGGGGTCGCACAGAGTCGGACATGGCTGAAGTGACTTAGCATAGCATAGCATAGTATAACTGTCTAGAGGCTTCCCTGGTGCCCTGACAATGTAGGAGATGCAGGTTCTATCCCTTGGTCAGGAAGATCCCCTGGAGAAGGAAATGGCAAACAACTCCAGTATCCTTGCCTGGAGAATCCCATGGAGAGAGGAGCCTGGCAGGCTGGGGGTCGCAAAGAATCAGACACGACTTAGGGGCCAAACAACTACATACAACTAATTGCCTAGGAGAACTGATATAGGAGACCTGGACTGGAAAAAGGACTACTACCAGAGAGAACATTTTACATCTCAAGACTTATCTGTATGGCAAGGCAAACATTTGTTTGCCAAACATTTGCTCTTCTCATCTTCCTGTGAACTGTTTTCCTTCCCTCTGAGGTCCTAGATCTTTACCCCTTCTCCATAGCTCAAGATGGTATCTGAGTATTTGAATGGGCTCCTCTATATATGAAATTTGTTTTTCTCCTGGTAATCTATCTTGGGTCAATATAATTATTAGACCAGCCAAAGAACCTAGAAGGGAAGAAGGAAAATTTTTTCCACCCCTACATAAGAAGCCTTCAGGTTATCATTTTATTTCCCATGTAGCTTCCCAAAGGAAATTAATGCTTGGATGACTGACAAGAGTACTTTAATAGCTATATTTCATGTTTTAAAAAGATCAACGTACCTACCGGTTTTATACATCAGTATCTTATGAGTTTGGTTAAGGAAAGGCAGACACCTGCTGGCCAAATAACTCTAGATGCTGTAAAAAACTAAAATTGACTTCAGGTACCAGATTGTGGTAAACTATATCTCGTAGTGGTATCAGATAATGAGCAAACTCTGGGAGACAGTGAAGGACGGGGAAGCCTGGCGTACTGTAGTACAGTAGGGGTGCAAAGAGTCAGACACGACAGAGTAACTGAACAACAACAAGCGATACAGGACAGCGCCTCCCCACGAGGCCCAGATCTGCAATCCAGTCTTTCTATATAATGACTCTATCTTGTCATTACCTGAAAAAAAAAATCCAAGTATGTTAAAGTTCATATTATTCATAGATATTGTATCTCGCTCAACTATGTCTACTCTAGTCCAGGAATATTTGGAACATCTTATAGGAGCTTCATACTAAAAATACGTTTATCTCAAGAAGAAACTATATATAGCGCATGTATTATATTATTAGTGTAATAGACCAATGTTACTCTTGAATATAAAAAAATAATATACATATATTTAAATGTGCTGGGGCATTTCCAGGTACAGTTGGAAAATGTACATTGCAAGAATGTTTACTATAAAGCATAATCTATATTCATTATGTTATTATCTTATTTAGAAGCAGGGAAAGAAAACTGCTCTATAGAGCTCTCTACCTTAACTCTGAATTTTCGAAGTCAGAAGCAGCTGATATTTATACAGGAAGACAAATTAATAAAAAAGGTATTTGCTTTTGCCAATGAGTTTTCAGACATATCTCTTCCGTATGCAACATATATGCTCTGGTGAGTGTATATACATAATCAGTGCTCTGTTAAATTATATTTTAACTGCACGATTAAAAATGAACTTGTAATAAATCGTACTGCAAAATAAAGTATATTTTTTGTACAGATGACTCCCCCTAAAACCTACACACATCAATTTAGGTTTATGGTATGCAGGAGGACTACGTGGTCAAGTTCAAAGAATTTAGCGGACCATCAGTCAACATTCAAATTATTTTCTCAAACACTCAGGAAATTCTTAAGTGAACACTACCCACAAATTGAACATTCTGGAAATCAACTGTATCCAAATGAAAGAGCTTAAGAAAACCTCTTAAAAGAAAGAGCTTAAATGTTACAAAACAGAAATGAAAAACTGGTGGAAGCTTGGTGCTCCTATAGCTGACTTTTAATATGAAACACAATATTACCATGGTTAAACAACTTGCTAGTTTTTCATTTTAGCCACTATTTGTATGGACAAAGCAAGTTATTATACAATGCTAGCCCTTCCTCTTATTCATAATAATGCAAAAATCAAGTCAGAAAGACAAAGCAAAGGAATGAACATGGTGTAACAACAACTCAAAGCAAATATGGAGAAACGATTTTCTATTCTTAAAAACTAATTCAACTCACTATGAAAATGTGACACAAAAATCTCAAGTTGAAAGAGGTTAATAGTTCTATAGAGGCTTCCCTGGTGGCTCAACAGTAAAGAATCCACCTGTCAATGCAGGAGACATGAGTTCAAGCCCTGGGTCTGGAAAACCCCCTGGAGGAGGACATGGCAACCCACTCCAGTATTCTTGCCTGGAGAATCCCATGGACAGAGGAGCCTGACAGGTTACAGTCCATGGGGTGGCAAAGAGTTAGACCACGACTTAGCAACTAAACAACAATAGTTCTATAATCACAGAAATTCTATACTTTCTTCTTAGTGTTCATTGAAAACATTAGTAATTTCATTCAATACCCTACTCTATCATTTAAACAAACATGTTATTGCTTATCCAACACAACTTTCAATTTTAAAATGTTACACAGCATTTCATTACAGTGCTAATTGTAAACACTTCTATACAAAAGCAGATGCATATTAGTTGCAACCTCGGAAATATCTGAGGTCATCAGCTAATGGTATTGATCAGGCATCGAAATTAATATTCTTTGAAACTGTCTGGGAAGTATAATCTTACTAACAATTCATGTCTCCATACAAACATTTTGTGTATACTTTCACCATATGGAATTAATTCACTTAAAGGATTTTACAAACTTTGGGAAAACTTATCCTCTTGTAAATCTTGATGTTATTGACTATAAGCAGATTTGAGATCAGACTGTTTGTTTAGGTCTTCTTTCCAATTTCTTTTAATCCTTTGACTTCAGGCCCTGCCTTTAGTAATCCTCTTGATATAGATGGATATTCATAGTTCAGTACCAGGGTCGGCCTCTATCAAAATGGTATTGGAGGCTCAGCACTTCTCAATAGGCTCTCTCTTTTCCCTGGAGATCATATTCAAATAACAGCATCCAACTACACTAGAGAAGTTTAAACCAGGTAGAAGTTATACTTTTGTAAGAGATATTTACATTTATGTGGAAAATCTCCGCTTGTAAAGGTATCTCCCACTCTGAATGAGGGAGGAAGGATGACTGTAAATTTCTAGAAATTCTTTTATCAATGGTGAAGGTAATGATTTAAATCTGCATAACAGCCTTACCCTAGACTACTGTGCTTTTCCTGGTCACCTGTCATAACTGCCACCCTCCCCAACCCCACCAACATCTTCTAGTCTTTAATTGGAGAAGGTATTTATTTAAGCTGATAGTTTGGGCCATTTGGGGGGGGTTACTCAGTTTTCTTGGGTATCTCCCAAGGTATTCATATTATTTCCCTGATGCTGGGAAATATTGAAGGCAGGAGGAGAAGGGGACAACAGAAGATGAGATGGTTGCATGGCATCACCGACTCAATGGACATGAGTTTGGGCAGGCTCCGGGAGTTGGTGATGGACAGGGAAGCCTGGTGTGCTTCAGTCCATGGGATCGCAAAGAGTCGGACACAACTGAGTGACTGATGCATATTATTGAACTTCTGTTCATTTTTCTCCTGTTAATCTGTCTTGTATTATGGGGGGTCTCAGCCAAGAAACTAGAAGGTTAGTGGGAAAATTATTTTTCCTTTCCCACAAGTTTTTAATATGATTTCACAAATTTCCAATCAAAACTACTTTAAACCTCCTCCCAGTCCCCTAAAGATGTACTAAATGATTTACACAAATCCAGAAAACAATGAAATAAGAATCTGGAATCTAAACATACATGCACTTGAATAGGAACAAGTAGAGTGGCAATTTTAAGGTAGCACAAATGTAGTGCAAATTTGGTTAAGGCTTTCATTTGGAAAGTCTGTGGTTGTGCTTTGTCATACCTTCTCATATTTTACTTTTCCTAACACTTGGTGACAACTGCAGGGTGTTTTACACTTTATAAAATGCTTTCATCAGATCATTGGATAGTCACTCAGAGGAAGTCAGGGACTACAAAATGCTACTTCATAAACCATTTCCAAATACAATGTCATTTTTTCAAAAAGCTGTGAGGAATAATACTTTTCCAGGAACTTTTTATTGAGAACATATCTGAAAAAAGAATAGTTAATGGAAAAGAGGAACATTAAAGACTATCACTATTCAGTTCAGTTCAGTTCAGTTCAGTCGCTCAGTCGTGTCCGACTCTTTGCGACCCCATGAATAACAGCACGCCAGGCCTCCCTGTCCATCACAAACTCCCGGAGTTTACTCAGACTCATGCCCATCGAGTCGGTGATGCCATCCAGCCATCTCATCCTCTGTCACCCCCTTCTCCTCCTGCCCCCAATCCCTCCCAGCATCAGGGTCTTTTCCAACGTGTCAGCTCTTTGCATGAGGTGGCCAAAGTACTAGAGTTTCAGTTTCAGCATTAGTCCTTCCAATGAACACCCAGGACTGATCTCCTTCAGGATGGACTGGTTGGATCTCCTTGCAGTTCAAGGGACTCTCAAGAGTCTTCTCCAACACCACAGTTCAAAAGCATCAATTTTTTGGCGCTCAGCTTTCTTCATAGTTCAACTCTCATACCCATACATGACCACTGGAAAAACCATAGCCTTGACCAGACGGACCTTTGTTGGCAAAGTAATGTCTCTGCTTTTTAATATGGTGTCTAGGTTGGTCATAACTTTCTTTCCAAGGAGTAATCACTATTAGTGGCCCCCAATTAAATATAACTTAATTTGATTAAAGACAAGTTTATTTTCTCTTCTATGCAGCAAAGAACAACTCAAAAGCAAAACTATAGGAATAGCATTTAGTTTTGGTTGAAAGAGTTTTATAATTTTATTCTTCAACTATGTATTACTATTATTGTTGTTGTTGTTCAGTTGCTAAGATGGGTCCAACTCTTTGTGACCCCATGGAATGCAGCACGCCAGGCTTCCCTGTCCTTCACTATCTCCCAGAGTTTGTTCAAACTCATGTCCATTGAGTCAATGACGCCATACGTATCATTTATCTCATTTTTAATTTATACATATAATACTTACAACCAAAGATCAAACAGTAGGTGATGCTAGTAGCAGAGACAAACAAGAAATAAATGAATGAACCAGCATTTTACCTAGACTTCTACTGTGATGAATACTAATATGTTAATGTTCAAATTTCCACATTAAAATGCTAAATTAGCCTTGGCCCTTGTTGTGAAATATAGGGAAGCAGAAAAGTTCAAATACATTATCACATATTAATTGCCAGTAATGACTTGTAGGAAGGTAATTTGTGTTATTTAAAGTAAGTTAACAGATACAGAAAGAATCTTAATTAATGAATTTGCCAATTATCTGTCCAGCTATGAGTTCGTGTTTTGTTTTTAGTCCTATCCACATCTGCTTTTGAATTCTACTTAGAATAATTTCTGAACTTACAAAGGTTGGCTACATGACCTGGCCTATTCTTTGTGGTCATCATTTCTTTATCTATTCACTCAATGCTTTGTCAGAGAATGAAAATATTAAAGCAAATCACAGTCTATGTGTACAAAATATTTCATTAGGAAACAAATTCCTAAGAAACTAACTTCATAAGGTGCCTAAACAATACCACACATAAAAGAGAAATAATTCAAGTGAGCCATTGTATGATGAGACTTAATTTTCTCCCATTCTCTTAATATGCGTGGAACAAAAAAAAAAGCTTTTTTTCCATTACCTCATCTTAAGTAGTTTTTCAAATCAAACCCATACTCACACTCATGCTGTCACTGATAATGGATCTTGTGTCAAAGAAAAAGAACATAAAGGACCCGATAATAAGTGTAATTATCAAACATCAAAAATGTAGATCAAAGTGGATTTCCTGACTCTTCTATATGCAGTCACTTCACAGCATTTTACTATTCATGTCATGTGGCCCTGACAGGATATATTAATTTTCTCTATTATGAGAGCAATGGGATTGGCACACTTCAGTTAGAAGCTAGCAATAAGTAGAGTCATTATTTCTCTATCTTATTTTAGTGCCGTGTGTGTGTGTACTGTGTTTGTAAAATATACCCCCCAGGCCCCTACACACACCACACTGTATCTCCAGAGGTGATAGTGAGCCTTCAGGGGAATGTTAACCTCCCTGTGAACGATAGATCCAGGCAAGTATTTTATTTCTTTCGGATAGTACAGTATTTCCTCTCTCTGGTAAATACCTGACATATCTTTGGGAGGACTGTGTTGTCTCAAGAGGGAAACAGAGTATTTCTAGAAACTTGCCAGGCTGAGTCATTTCAATAACTCAAGTAATCTGATTTTCCACCTCCCTAAATCCCATATTCCCTTCTTTCCTCAACACTTTTCCTTATATATTTTTTTCCTTTGAGAAAATTTGCATTTTCTTTTCCTATTCAATGCTGAATAAAAAATTGTGTGCTAAGTATTCTGTAAGTAGATTTCCAGAGTCTTGATAACCTGCAACCTTCCAGTAACTGTAGTTCACTTTGTTTTATAGATTTTTGTCTATTATTTGGTCAGGGCATTTAAAAAAACACGTTGGTGACAGAGGAATTACCTCTAAACTGACCTTCCACTGAAGTATGATTGAAGATGATCAAGAGAGGAAAAACTTCTTGTAATTTTTACAAAGATTCATCTATAGGTTCAAAGAGACAGACCTCAGTAATAAAACTTTTTAGAGTCATACGTCTGTGCCATTTCTCAGCCACAGGATAAGAACAAATATTGTTTCATATTTTCTATAAAAATTGGGAACATATTTGTGAAAAGAGAAAGTATTTGCAAAAGAAAAAGGGCAAGGCCATATGCACAGGGACAGATGGGAACCAGGCATAAGGGGGAAAAATATTTCTTTAAGAGTTTTTGAAAACCATTTAAAAAATGCAAAACACTTTCAAATTAGTAAGTTGAAAATCAACAGATTACAACAAAGTTTCAATGAGTTTTTAGGTATTCTGAGGTTAAAAAACAGCCAGTCATTAACACATAACTTCAAACTCAACAAAAGATCATTTTTTGCTGCGTTTTAAAGATCTCAGGGGACTTCCCTGGTGGTCCAGTGATTAAGATTCCAATCACGCTTCCAATGGAGAGGGCATGGGTTGTGTCCCTGGTATGGAAACTAGGATCTCAGGTTTCCTTTGACCGCCATGCAGCACGGTCAAAAAATAAAACAAAACAAACAAACAAACAAAAAACAAACCTCCATCAAGCTTTTCGTTACACTTGGGCATTTCTTAAATGTTAGTTTGAAAACAGACTGGGTTCTAGACATGGGTTGAACTATATGGCTAAACTAACTTAAAACTATCCCATTAAATAGACAAATATTATAATATATAGATTAGCCAACTAGCAAACTTCATTTTTCTCTACAGGGTAAAATGTCTTGGAATCTGGCACAGCTGTTGAAGTTGTTCACCACAATACTAGTTAGATACAAGCTTCTGGAATTAAATGTGCCAGGCAAGAAAGTAATTTTATCATCTTCTTCCCCATGGGAGGAAATATGGGTAAAGAGTTTGAGATGGCAGACTTCATCAATAAATTATGGTCAGTGTAACAGTATTGGAGAATTGGGTGGTGGTTTCTATCACGACCAGTGAATACTGCTCTTGTCACTATTTTTAAAGGGCAAGAACTAACAGCTATGAGAAGAAAACAAAAATAAAATAAAGTATAATAAAAGTCACAATATATGTAGACCAGGAAGCAGACACCATCAGGTTACAGAACCATCATCACAATTATTTTCCATGCCATAGAATCTATGATGCTTACAGAATAACAAAACAATGAATATTAAGATGTCAGTGGCACTCATGTTGAAAGACTGACTTATTACAGAGATAAAAGGTCACTTGCAATCACATTTTTATATTACATGTAAACTTAAATGGATAGTGTAGTGTTAAGATCAGAGGTTCTGGAAACTGACTATGAAGGTTTTAATCCCAGCACACCACTTAATATCTCTGTTAATTTAGGCATTACTAAACCTCTCTGGGCCAGTTTCCTCATCTGTAAAAGTGGTCAATTAACAAATAACCCATAGATTTCTGGAGAGAATTAAACGAGTTAGTTCATGTACTTAGAACTGCCTGGCATAGGGTAAATGCTCACTAAATTTTGCAATCTTATTAATAAAGAGGAATTTGGAATAATTTACATATAAACATTTAGAAGCTAGGTATTATTGTTGTTCAGTCACTAAGACTGCAGAATGCCAGGCTTCCCTGTCCTTTACTATCTCCTGGAGTTTGCTCAAACTCATGTCTATTGAGTCGGTGATGCCACCCAACCACCTCATCCTCTGTCACCCCCTTCTCCTTCTACCCTCAGTCTTTTCCAACATCAGGGTCTTTTCCAATGAGTCGGCTCTTCTTATCAGGTGGCCAAAATATTGGAGCTTTAGCTTCATCAGTCCTTCCAATGAATATTCAGGGTTGATTTCCTTTAGGATTGACTGGTTGGATCTCCTTGCTGTCCAAGGGACTCTCAAGAGTCTTCTCCAGTACCACAGTTCAGTTCGAAAGCATCCATTCTTTGGCAGTCACTCTTCTTTATGGTCCAACTCTCACATCCATACATGACTATTGGAAAAACCATAGCTTTGACTAGACGGACCTTTGTTGGCAAAGTAATGTCTCTCCTTTTTAATATGCTGTCTAGGTTGGTTCTATGCAAAGTTGTGAAATGACTCAAAGTTTCATTTAGAGCACTTTCTTCCCTCTTTCTTTAAAACCCCCTTTTCTTTACAGCTTCATCTTTTCTTCCCAAGTGGCCCTTCCCCCTCTGGCTATGAAATCCCACCCAAATATACATTCTTTTTTTTTTTTTCCAGAGAAGATACATTTATTATTTTTTTCCATTTATTTTTATTAGTTGGAGGGTAATTACTTTATGATATTGTAGTGGTTTTTGCCATACACTGACATGAATCAGCATGGATTTACATGTATTCCCCATCCCGATCCCCCCTCCCGCCTCCCTCTCCATCCTGGCAAATATACATTCTTAAATAAAATTATAATTGAGTCCCTTTAAAAAAACTCTCATGTATCCCAACAAAACTCATTCATCCTGTGGCACACATTCTCTCAAGTCAGTGCCATTGAGACTGCAATTGGAATGATGAACTGCCATGGAGGTGGTGCTGATATTTTGATAAGAGTCTTCAATGCCTGAATCCAAAGGGGTGGGTATTCAGAGATTATCATCAAGACATAATGACTCAAAATGTGGCTGTTTGCTGACTCCTCTCAGTTAGTTGAAGGATAACTCAAGAGCTCCTGGAGCCTAAGTTTGGGTATCCAGCTAAAATTCAAGACATAATTTTGGTATCTCATAAATATGCATTTAACGTCTCTAAAATATAACTCTGGTTGGTCTTATTTTTTTTTTTTTTAATTTTTTTATTAGTTGGAGGCTAATTACTTCACAACATTTCAGTGGGTTTTGTCATACATTGATATGAATCAGCCATAGATTTACACTTATTCCCCATCCCGATCCCCCCTCCCATCTCCCTCTCCACCCGATTCCTCTGGGTCTTCCCAGTGCACCAGGCCCGAGCACTTGTCTCATGCATCCCACCTGGGCTGGTGATCTGTTTCACCATAGATAGTATACATGCTGTTCTTTTGAAACATCCCACCCTCACCTTCTCCCACAGAGTTCAAAAGTCTGTTCTGTATTTCTGTGTCTCTTTTTCTGTTTTGCATATAGGGTTATCGTTACCATCTTTCTAAATTCCATATATATGTGTTAGTATGCTGTAATGTTCTTTATCTTTCTGGCTTACTTCACTCTGTATAAGGGGCTCCAGTTTCATCCATCTCATTAGGACTGGTTCAAATGAATTCTTTTTGACGGCTGAGTAAAATTCCATGGTGTATATGTACCACAGCTTCCTTATCCATTCATCTGCTGATGGGCATCTAGGTTGCTTCCTCAACATAGTGTTGGAAGTTTTGGCCACAGCAATCAGAGCAGAAAAAGAAGTAAAAGGAATCCAGATAGGAAAAGAAGAAGTGAAACTCTCACTGTTTGCAGATGACATGATCCTCTACATAGAAAACCCTAAAGACTCTACCAGAAAATTACTAGAACTAATCAATGAATATAGTAAAGTTGCAGGATATAAAATTAACACACAGAAATCCCTTGCATTCCTATATACTAACAATGAAAAAACAGAAAGAGAAATTAAGGAAACAATACCATTCACCATTGCAACAAAAAGAATAAAATACTTAGGAGTATATCTACCTAAAGAAACAAAAGACCTATACATAGAAAACTATAAAACACTGATGAAAGAAATCAAAGAGGACACAAACAGATGGAGAAACATACCGTGTTCATGGATTGGAAGAATCAATATTGTCAAAATGGCTATTCTACCCAAAGCAGTCTATAGATTCAATGCAATCCCTATCAAGCTACCAACGGTATTTTTCACAGAACTAGACCAAAGAATTTCACAATTTGTATGGAAATACAAAAAAACCTCGAATAGCCAAAGTAATCTTGAGAAAGAAGAATGGAACTGGAGGAATCAACCTGCCTGACTTCAGACTCTACTACAAAGCCACAGTCATCAAGACAGTATGGTACTGGCACAAAGACAGAAATATAGATCAATGGAACAGAATTAGAAAGCCCAGAGATAAATCCACGAACCTATGGACACCTTATCTTTGACAAAGGAGGCAAGGATATACAATGGAAAAAAGACAACCTCTTTAACAAGTGGTGCTGGGAAAACTGGTCAACCACTTGTAAAAGAATGAAACTAGAACACTTTCTAACACCATACACAAAAATAAACTCAAAATGGATTAAAGATCTAAATGTAAGACCAGAAACTATAAAACTCCTAGAGGAGAACATAGGCAAAACACTCTCCGACATAAATCACAGCAAGATCCTCTATGACCCACCTCCCAGAATATTGGAAATAAAAGCAAAACTAAACAAATGGGACCTAATGAAACTTAAAAGCTTTTGCACTACAAAGGAAACTATAAGTAAGGTGAAAAGACAGCCCTCAGATTGGGAGAAAATAATAGCAAATGAAGAAACAGACAAAGGATTAATCTCAAAAATATACAAGCAACTCCTGCAGCTCAATTCCAGAAAAATAAATGACCCAATCAAAAAATGGGCCAAAGAACTAAACAGACATTTCTCCAAAGAAGACATACAGATGGCTAACAAACACATGAAAAGATGCTCAACATCACTCATTATTAGAGAAATGCAAATCAAAACCACAATGAGGTACCATTACACGCCAGTCAGGATGGCTGCTATCCAAAAGTCTACAAGCAATAAATGCTGGAGAGGGTGTGGAGAAAAGGGAACCCTCTTACACTGTTGGTGGGAATGCAAACTAGTACAGCCACTATGGAAAACAGTGTGGAGATTCCTTAAAAAACTGGAAATAGAACTGCCATATGACCCAGCAATACCACTTCTGGGCATACACACTGAGGAAACCAGATCTGAAAGAGACACGTGCACCCCAATGTTCATCGCAGCACTGTTTATAATAGCCAGGACATGGTCTTATTTTTTGACCGCACTGTGCAGCATGCAGAATCTTAGTTCCGCAATCACGGATTGAACCTGTGCCCCCTGCAGTGGTAGCTTGGAGTCTTAATCACTGGACTGCCAGGGAAGTCCCCCTAAAATATAACTATTGAGTCTCTTAATCTCACTACACTCTTCCCCTCTTCTTACCTAGGTGACACCACAAGGTACCCAGTTGCTCAAACAAGAAAATGGAGTTATCAGAGATTTCGCTTTTCCTCATACCTTCGACACCCACTTCATCACCAAATTCTATTGACTTCTTTCAGAAATATATCTTGAACCTATCTACTTCTCTCTGTTTCCTATTCCAAGCTAGTATCATCTCTTACCTGAATAACTGCAATAATCTCCTTCCTAGTCCCCCACTTCTGACCTTACTCCTTTCAATCTATTTCTTTAACAATAAACAGCCCTGGATACTCCCTTCCCTTGCTTAAAAGCTTTTGGAGGCTTTCTACTGCAGTTAGGAAGACATTTAAACTCATCATCATAGCCTCTAAAGCCTTGTGACTTGACCTGTGTTTAGCTTTCAGTTTCCTGTTGAACTGTTCTCCATCTAATCCACTAGCAGCCCCTAGATGGAGTCAGCTCTTCCCACCACATGTCCTATGCCTGTGCTTGAAAGATTCTCCCTACCCTACCATTGCCTCATCACATCTTGTCTATTTCCTTCATAATACTTATATCTTTAATTTAAATTTTTTTCCTTGTTTTTTTTGGATGTGTCCCTCTTTTTCCCACTAGAATACAAACTCCATAAGCAGCATTATTCAATGCTGTACATCTAGGGTCTGGCTATAGTTGGTGCTCAGCAAATACATAAATAAATAGTACATTTCAATAATCATTTGATGAATGGTTGGGAAGGAACATCTTTTTTTTTATCCCCTCTAACACAGAAAGATGTACATAGCTTCTCATTGACACCATGTATAAGACTGACCCATCATCTAAAAATAGTTACCCCAATACAACACGCACTTGTCATTTTGATCACATAAAAGCTAATTATCCTTCAGAAGGAGCTAATACTTTAAATCCGACAGCGCTGCCTATGGAGGTGGTGGCCATCTCCTATGTGGCATCATGGCTGCCCTCAGACCCCCTGTGAAGCCCAAGATTGTCAAAAAGAGGACCAAGAAGTTCGTCCAGCACCAGTAAGAATGATATGTCAAAATTAAGTGGAACTGGTGGAAACCAAAGGCATTGACAACAGGGTGCACAGCAGATTCAAAGGCCAAGTCTGGATGCCCAACATCAGTTACAGGAGCAACAAGGAGACAAAGCACATGCTGCCCAGAGGCTTCTGGAATTTTCTGGTTCACAATGTCAAGGAGCTTGAAGTGCTGCTGATGTGCAACAAATCTGACTGTGCTGAGATTGCTCACAAAGTCCTCTCTAAGAACCACAAAACCCTTGTGGACAGAGCAGCCCACTTGGGCATCAGAATTGTCAATACCAATGCCAGGTTGTGCAGGGAAGAGAAGGAATAGACAGCTTGTGTGCACATTTTGTTTGTGTTAATAAAACCATAAAGCTCAGCAAAAATAAAAGTAAACATGACAGTCAGTAAAGTGTAATATTGCCTGCTTTTCAGTGTCATACAATGTGTTCCAGTTAATACCTATACTATTTGCAAGATGTCTTTTGTTTTAAACCTCCTATTTGAATTAGTAGGTTCAGTTGTTCCTTTTACAATAAAAAATACTAAATGTCACTTTAACATAACATGGTAGTTTCTGAGAATTTAATATGTAATGAGATGCTAAAATCTTGGAAGAAAATTGAGTTTAAAATGAAAGGCATGAGATGGCTCTGGACTCAAAGTTATTTGGGGGGTTTATTTTCTAAAGTTGGCCTCAAAAAGCAACAAAAATAAATTAGAATTGTAACCTGATTATGGCACTTTCCTTTTAAAGATTAATAAGGGTTACTTGGTTAAATTTTATTCTAATAATATTCTAATGATGTCAATGAAAAGTCACTCTCATCTACTCTCAAGGACTGAGATAGTCTCTTAATCAAAGTCACTTTATTAGCTTTAGTTTTGATCCATGCCATGACATTAAAAAATAATTCTTTTTCTTCTTTAAAGAAATCTGTAGAAAATTCAAAGTAGAGACAACAATACACTATTATTTCTAGATTTACTATTTAAGCCTAAGAAGAATCTTATTTGTGTTATCTTCTGGTACCATAATTGCTCTCTGTGAGAAAGAAGTCATTTCTTATGAGGAACTCATATCCCTAACTCCTTTAAGTGCTTCTGGTATCAGATTAAATATTAATTTGAAGTACATCTGTGCTTATTCAGTTCAGCAGGTCCTGCTTATGAACGGTGATATAACACACTTTCATTTTGCAGCACATAGCAATATGCACTACACTGCCTTTCCACCAGGGATCACTATTTTGGAACAGACAACAGACCTCAATGACCTTCGCATTATACTTTATGCACTTTTCCATCCAAGTCAATTTATAAAATCAGGTTTTCCCAACCTTAAAGCATAAGATAATCTTTCTGTTTTCTTCTTTCTAAGACAAGTACCTTGAGTACCACTGTCTTGGGACCAGCATCAAACATTAGTCAAGAATGTTGTGCTCTGTTGGGAAGAGCTCACTGTTATACTAAATACAGAAGATACACTTTGTCAAACAGAATAAAATTTCTGCTTGAAACTTCATGAAATATAATGCATAAAGCCCTATATTCTGGAGTACCAAATACAATCTCAGTTATTTAAACCACAACTGTAAGATTTATATTAATGCTTATGGGACCTTGACATTCATTGTTATAAATGGACTTTTTATGAAGAAAAATACAGTTTCCCTGGGTTGTGAAAGATAATCCTACATCATTAATTTCACTTTGGTATTTAAAACAGCCATTTAAACTACAATGAATATTTCTATATTTCTACTAGCTTGTCTTCCATGAAAATGTGAGAAGAATAAGGGGCATCAGTCTAACTGGACCCATTTTATCTAGGAATTGAAAGAAATAGAGTCATTTCCCATTCCCTGGCCACCTTAGCATGTCCCCCACTCCCATTCTTACTCCTATTCCTAAATAAAGTAGAATTTGTATTTCACCTCCACAAGTAATCCATGAACTCCTTGTGTATTCAAGCTGTATCTTACTCAGTTTCAGCCTATAAAGTTCCTTATATATGGTAATGACTCAAATATTTGTTGGACTGAAATTTAGTCCTAATGTGACTAAACTGGATGTATCTGACTCCCTGTCCTCAGTCACATGAATAGATTAATAAGAGCAATCTCCAGATGATTATTTTCTGACTGGCTTTCCATCTCATATAGTTTTGGGGGAGGCTTCCCAGAACAATTTATAAGAATGCTTTTCTCTCCAACTTTTTTTTTTTCATTCACTAGGTATTCTTAGAGATTTATCAATCTAGGTATAAAATTACCTTGATAAGGCATAGGGCTTAAAATACTACAATTTAAGAGCTTACTTTCAAGGGCACCTTATTTACTTGATTGCAGTTTTCAGAGAGGGTGGCATGACTTATTTTTCCCTGGGAATATAATTAAAGTCTTAACACTATAACAGTTAGCTAGATGATAATAGCAATTGATGTAGGATGGGCTTATTTATTAATAGTTGTTCTCATTAAAGGGATTTAGTTACCTGCAAAATGTCCCACTGTTTAAGTCCTACTGTGTTAACTCCAAGTGGTCTTATATCTATAAAAGCAAATTATTGAGGACTCCCCTGGTGGTCCAGTAGTTAAGAATCCGCCTGTCGGTGCAGGGGACATGGATTCTATACTGGGTCTGGGTAGATCCCACATGTGGCCAGGCAATTAAGCCCCCATTTGCCACAATAATGAAGCCCGTCAGACTAGAGCCCATAACATGAGAAGCCACAGTAATGAGAAGCCCAAGCACCACAATGAAGAGTAGCCACCACTCGCTGCAATTAGAAAAAGTCATCACACAGCAACAAAGGCCCAGTGCAGACAAAAAATAAAACAAAAACAAAAAACAAATTATCGGACCTTAAGGGTGGGGTGCAGCAGAAAGATGTGCTTGTTGCCATGTTATATCTATTGACATCACAAGTCATCTACAAGTAATAGAGTTTGCTTAAGTATAAGTAGCAGCTAAGGATGTTGAATACCTCAAGCACATAAAGAGTATTTTTCTAAAGACTAGATTGAGGCAAATATAGATGAAAAGTTTTGACTCTACCTTATACCAAATTAACCCCAGTGTATGCTAGTGAAAGAAATTTTCAACTTCATCTCTTCTCATTAGCTTTTTCTCTTTGGTGATCAGGTATTTCAATAACATAGAAAAGTACTGACAGTAAAAAAAAAAAAAAAAAGAAAAGTACTGACAGTAATATAACAAACATCCATAAGTCCACCAGGGGAAATTAACAAATGTTAGCTTTTCATCATATTTGCTTCACATCTCTTATTAAAGAATTAGAACATTACAGTTACTCTTGAAGTCCCATTCTTACCTCAGTTAAATTCTATCCTGCTCCCTTGTTCCCCAGAGGCAACCACTATCTTGAAGTGGATATTCATTGTTTTTGTCAGTTCTTTGACAACATCAAACTCTCTCCTGCTTCAAGGTCTTCCTAAGCACTGTTCTCTCTTGCTAACATCCTCTTCTTTACTCTTTTCACTAAGATATCACCAGCTCACATTTTGGATTTCAGCTAAAATGTTGCTTATTCACATATAGTTTCCTAACTCTATCCAAATTGTGTCTACCCCACTCCATAATGTTTTCAAATGGTACCCTCTTGTTTCACATGAGTGCTAATAGTGGTATTGATCTGTTTGTGTGTTTATTTGTATGTTTACTCTGTGTTTATCTGTGGAGACAAACTAGACTATAAAGTCCATGGAGCACAGACCATTTCTGTCTTGTTTATCACTGAATGCCTAGCACTTAATGCAATTCCTTATACACGGTAGGAACTGAATAAATATTTTTCAAGGAAAAGCCACTGTAAGCTGACGATCAATTGTAAACTAGAATAAAATTGCACTATTTGGCTATGGTCCGTAACCAGCCAATGTACTTTTTACTTTCCATTCTAATCATATATATGACATTCTGCAAAGGAATAGCAACTTGATGCTCTGTGTAAATGAAAGTACAAATTACATATTATATGCCTTCTATGAACCTATGCACTAAGATGCATGTATTTTTAAAAATTTTATAGGTGCTATAACTGTTCTGATCAACTTTAATGTTTTAAAAAATATTAATTGGCAGTAATTGCACTATTTACATGTTAATGAGCAACACCTGGCCCCAGCTGGGTATAAAGACTCTGACAATGTTTTTCTCTCACCTCCCTGGCAAGGAACTGAGCACATGCAATTTTAAAGAGACCTGCTTGCCAGAAATAACACATTCATAATTGGTAGGACAATACAAAATTAGTTCACACATTTCATCGTTCTCAAACAAATGCATAATATTTTTCATGTTTAAAAGCTTTATGATTCAAAGAGGACCTTATTTCCTACACTTGGTGATTATTCACAGTCATTAAATTATTCCTGTCAACGAATGTGCCAGAAACTGGCTAAATGGAGGCCCAAGTGGCCTCCTGTAATAAGGGCCCAGTTCCTGGCTTAATCCCTTGAAAAAAACTGAGTTTCCTTTGAAGTCATTCAAAATCTATAATTAAATATGTTAATTCACTGGTCCCTCTATCCTACAATATTTTAAATCACTACAGCTTTTGTTCCATTTCCCTCTATAATCCTAAAACCAATTAAGAGGTATTGAAAAATTATTTTGAATAACAAAGATTTTTGTGAGTCTCGAAATGGTTCTTGATAAATTTGTGTATCCAGTCATCTGTAAACCAACAGATATTAGCAGGGACAACAGGATGAAAAAAGAAGTACAAGGTCCTCAAATTATATACGTTCCTAGGGTTGTATCTTACCAATAGAAGAAAATTTGATACTTCTAGCCTATTTTCACATATAGACAAACTAACCACCAAAATACTGAATGCCTCATAACCTCACATGCTTTGGGGAAGAGGGTAGTGGATGCACAAGGAGAAAAGTTTCCCTTCGAGATGTTTATAATTTAGGAACACCTCTGGCAATCTAATGGTTAGGACTTGGCCTTTCAATGCAGGGGGTGCATGTTTGATTCCTGGTTGGGGAGCTAAGATCCCACATACCTTGCAGCCAGAAAGTCAAAACACAAAACAGAAGCAATATTGTAACAAATTCAATAAAGACTTTAAAAATGGTCCACATCAAAAAAATACTTTTATTTATTTATTTGTTTTTTCATTTATTTTTATTAGTTGGAGGCTAATTATTTTACAATATTTAAAAAGGCATTTATAACCCAGTTAGGGAGAAAAAATTACAAATAACATCATCATAAAATAGCCTTGGTTTGTGTGACATAGGCAATATTTGCAGTTAAGAGGAAAGAGAGCTTAGTTCAGACAAGTGTGTATTCAGTAAAGTCTTCGAGGAAAACTATGTGGAGTGAGACTGGAGAGAAAAAAAAAATAGTGTCTTCTGTGTGCCAGGAAATATTCTAACTGCTTTATCTCATTAACTTGCTCAAGGTCACACAGTTATTCAGAGCTACTAAGATCTGGGACAAGAATCCAGATCCGTCATTATATGCATTTCTCACTCAGCTACATGCTAGCCTTGAAGGATGGAGAAAACAGATAAAGTGAGAAGAACAACATGAGTAATAGGAAGAATGATTTTGAAGTGTGCTGTGCTGAAGATATTACCGCAAGAACAAATATGTTAAGGAGTCATAGGAAAATAATCTCAAATAGATACAAAGGGAAGTAACAGATGATATTTGATATTTCTAATCTTGAAAGTCTCAAAGAAGAATTTGGATGTAATAAGGTAAAAATTCAAATCAAATGAGTTACCTGATAAAATACAGCACACTTGTTTTTCAGAAGCTGATAGGATAATAAGAGGTAAGAGAGGAATACAGTCAGTATTATATAGAGAGTGGAACTGGAGTGTAATGACGATTTTAAAAAAAAGGCAATTTCATTAAATAAGCCAGAATATATGCTCCTCAATGGAGCTGCATCTCCAATCCTTAGAACAGTGCCTGTATAATAAGTGCTCAATAAAATCATGTAGATTATCATACGGAGTGAATAAAGGAATCAGTGGTTACAGGAGATATTTGTGACATCATGGACATAAACTAGACAGAGATTTAACTTGACACTAAGAAAATGCTTTGGAACACAAATGAAATTATTTGTGCTAATAATTAACAAACATTTAAATCATTTGTTATCAGTTATCAAATAGGTTTGGTATATTACTAATAAGAAAGCACTTAATGTGACATTATCAATGACTTTTTAAAATATTAATGTTTGGCCAGAATGAAAAGACACAGGTGATCTCAAACAGTGCTAGATATTAAGGTCTTACTTTACATTCCTATAGATACATATAGCTTCCCAGGTATCTCAGCGGTAAAGAATCTGCCTGCAATGCGGGAGACCTAGGTTCAATCCCTGGGTTGGGATGATCCCCTGAAAAAGGGAATGGCAACCCACTTCTGTATTCTTGCCTGGAGAATCTCATGGACAGAGGAGCCTGGCAGGCTACAGTCCATAGTGTTGAAAAGAGTTGGATGCAACTAAACACGCATGCTTAGATACATACAGCTACCTAACAAATGTCATGACTTGATCATTAAGATTAATGATAGCATCAGAATCAAAAAATCTGATAACTTTGTATAAACTATCTTGGATAAAGGCTTCCAATCTGTTTCCACAAATCAGAAACAAGGATCAGAACAAAAAAATTATGCTGGCAGGTTTTCTTGTTTCTTTTTATTCTGTTTTTACTTCTATGTGAATATACTATGTTAACAAGAAAAAATATTTTTACACACTTTATATGACACACTTTTCCAAGCATACAATGAATGCTTACACAAAATCATTTTTAGAATTAAAATACCAGAATAGAAATTTCAAAATAAAGGATAAAAGTTGTTTTGATTAAAATAAAACATAACACTAGAACTTTCCCAACTGCATCAAAAATGAGCCAGCCAATTTTGAAAATTTCTTGATTAGTAAGATTAATAAGATTTCTTGATTAGTAAGCATAGCCTGTTTTTCCCAGTATGGGTATTTAAACTACATAGAACATTTTTTAAAAAAACTATTATGCACAGACACACATACACATGCACCCTATTAAAAACACAAAAGAAAACAAAATAGAAAGAGTATTTGCAAATCAAACACCAAATAAATGACTGGTTTCCTGACTTCCCTGGTGGCTCAGACGGTAAAAGCCTCTGCCTACAATGCAGAAAACCCGGGTTTGATCCCTGGGTTGGGAAGATACCCTGGAGAAGGAAATGGCAACCCACTCCAGTACTCTTGCCTGGAAAATCCCATGGACCGAGGAGCCTGGTAGGCTATAGTGCATAGGTTGCAGAGTCGGACATAACTGAGCAACTTCACTTTTACTTTTTCCTTAATTATACAAAGAGTGCCCAAAAAATCTATAATAAAAGATGTAAAATCCAAGGTGATAAATAATATGGTTTATAGACAATAAAATATCAATGACCTTGGAACATATGAAAAATTCCCCCTCTCATAAATCATAAGTAAAATGCAAAATGAAAATACAGTATTATTGCATTTTGAGTCTATCAGATTGGCAGAATTCAATAAGTTTGATAACACCCTATGTTTGCAAGTGCTTGAGGCACTCTCATGCATTGGTGATACAACCAAACTCATCTAACTTCTACTGATGACAATTTAACAATATTTGACAAATATTGTCAATATTTATCAAAATTAAAAATGCACAGATATTTCAGAACAGAAATTCTACTTCTAGTACTTCTTATGTATAAAATGACATGCATAAAAATACAGTATTTTTATAATAGCAAACGAATGAAATTAACTGAAAGCAGTGTTGGTAAACACATTATAGTACATTTGTGCAACTGGAAACTTGTCACCTATTTAAAATAAAGATCTTTAAGATACTGTTAAGTGGCAAAACACAAGGTGCAGAACAGTAAGTGTCCTATTTGGGTCAAAAGAGAAAATGTATCTGCATATGTGATTATATATTTACACATTATCTCTGGAGAAATACCTAGTATCTAGGAGTGGTTGATTTCAGAGAAACTGGGTTGGGGTGGAATGGAAGATAGCTATCTTTACTGGATAACCTCTGCATATAGGCTGAACTATAAGAAATTGCTGACAGTGAACTGTTTTTCATATACAAAAACAGCAATTTGATACTGTTCAAAAATAACATTATAACAATATAATATCTACTACATACATGTGCTACCTATTATGAAAAAGGAATTTTTTTCTTTTTTATTGAAGTATAGTTGATTTAAAATATTATATTATTTTCAGGTGTACAACCAAGTGATTCAAAATTTTTATAGATTACAGTCCATTTAAAACTATTATAAAATATTTGCTATATCCCCTGTGCTATACAATATGTCCTGATAGCTTATTTATTTTATACATGGTAGTTTCTACATCCTATTATGTCCCTCCCCTCTCCCTTCTCCCCACTGCTAACCACTAGTTTGTTCTCTATATCTGTGAGTCTGTTTCCCTTTTGTTATATTCGTTCATTAGTTTTATCTTTTAGATTCTACACATAAGTGCTAACATAGAGTATTTGTCTTTCTCTGACTTATTTCACTAAGCATAATAACCTCTAGTTCCACCCATTTCACTATAAATGGTATTATTTTGTTCTTCTTTTATTGCTGAGAAAAATTCCATTTATATATATATACACCACATCTTCTTTATCCATTCATCTATTGATGAACACTTTAGGTTGCTTCCATATCTTGGACTTTTATAAAAAATGCTAGCATGAACATTGATATATATATATATATGTTTTCAAATTAGTGTCTTTATTTTCTTTGGCTATAGACCCAGAGGCAGAATTGCTGGATCATATGGTAGTTCTATTAGTTTTTTTGAGAAACCTCCATACTGCTTTCCACAGTGGCTGCACCAATCTACATTCCCACCAATGGTGTTCAAGAGTTCCCTTCTCCATAGTCTCGCCCAAATTTTTTATTTGTGTTTTTTTTTAATGATAGTCATTCTGATATGTGTGAGGTGATATTTCTTTGTGGTTTTGGTTTGCATTTCCCTGATAACTAGTGCTGTTTGACCATCTTTTCATGTGCCTGTTGGTCATCTGTATGTCTTCTTTGGAAAAATGTCTATTTAGATCTTCGGTTAATTTTTTAATCTGGGTGTTTGTTTTTTAATATTCAGTTGTATGGGCTGTTGTTTTGGATATTAATCTCTTGTCAGTGATATTATTGCATATATTCTATCTCATTCAGTAGACTGTCTTTTCATTTTGTTAATGGTTTCATTTGTTGTGCCAAAGCTTTTACGTTTAATTATGCCCCCTTTGTTTATTTTTGCTTTCGTTTCCTTTGCTGAGGAGACAGGCTCAAAAAATATTCCTGATTTATGTTAAAGACTGTCTATCTATGTTTTCCTCAAGAGGGTTTTATGTTTTCCAGTCTTACATTTATGTCTTTAATCCACTTTTAATTTCTTTTTGTATATGGTATGAGAAAATGTTCTAATCTCTTTCTTTTACATGGGGCTGTCCAGTTTTACCAGCACCACTTATTGAAGAGACTGTCTTTTCCCCACTGCATATTCTTGCTTCCTCTATTATGGATCAACTGATCCTAAGTGCTTGGATTTATTTTGGGGCTCTCTATTCTGTTCCACTATTCTATGTCTCTTTCTGAGACACACCACAGTGTTTTGATTACTATAGCTTTGTAGCATAGTCTCTCATCAGTGAGTTCAACTTTGTTCTTCTTTCTCAAGATTGCTTTGGCCAAAAAGAAAATGTCTTAATAAAAGTTGCAATACTTGCTGAAGCCTTTTTTTTTTTTTTTAAATTTCTTAACCCACTCCGGTATTCTTTTCTAGAAAATCCCAGGGGCAAAGGAGTTTATTTCTTACCAGAATTATAAAAGTGCCATCAAATTAGCTTAGGACATGGTCATTTGTGCAGATGGCTAGGGAATGGAATGGCCAAGGGGAAACAGCACAGCTTTCTTTTGGGAGGTAGTGTAGGGTAGTGGTTAAGTATTCCATATGTGGAATCAGACTACCTAGGTTTGAATCTTGGCTGTATGACTTTGGGCAAGTTAAGTAGTCTTTCTGTACCCCTGCTTCATCTGTAAAATGGAAATAGTAATAATGCCTAACTCAGCAGGACATTATTGGATAAAAAAGACCTAATATCTAAAGTGCTTGGGACAATGCCTGAAATAGTGCTCCACAATATTAGCTACAATTATCATCACCATCACCACCATTATCATTGTTATTATTATTATTAACATGGCTTATTCACTTCTCCAGCACTTCAAACTCACTTTCATCCATTTATTCTCTCCCCATTTTCCTTCCAAAAGCCCACAATTGTGCTTGTGTTGAGTCTCTTTGCCTTCAGACTCTGTATTCATGTTTCCCTTCCTCTGCTCCTTATCCTTGCTCCCCATTCCTAGGTTTCCATGTCAGCTGACTCTTCCTTATCCCTTCACCCAAGAGGCAGTGGTGGTTTCCACCACCACTTACTGTGGTGTCCTAAATGTCCCACATTCAGTTCCTCAATTCCTCCATGGTTTGTGTAACCAAGTTCCAATGTTACTCTCTGTTTTCATTTCTATTTCTGTCTTCTTAATTAGACCTTGACTAATATAGTAGGGTGAACACAAAGAGGTGTGATAAAGGATGGAGGGTAGGCAGGATATGACTGGTATTGTTGGCCAGGAATGATTCCAGTGCATGAAGTTTTATTTAACTGAATCCTATGGATATGAATGAGCTGACACTGAAAGTAATGTCCAATGTTAGTACTGTGGTGTATGCATGAGTGCTCAGTCATTTCAGTTGTGTCTGACTCTGCAACCAGTATTATGGTAGAAGAAAGAAGAAAGTATCAGTTGCTCAGTTGTATCTGATGCTATGTGACCCCATGGACTATATAGCCTGTCAGGCTCCTTTGTCCATGGGATTTTGCAGGCAATAATACTGGAGTAGGTTGCCATTTCCTTCTCCAGGGGATCTTCCCGACCCAGGGATTGAACCTGGGTCTCCCTCATTGCAGGCAGACGCTTTACCATCTGAGCCACCAGGGAAGCCTGGTAGCACTGTGGAAACCAAGTTTTAACAGGATTTAACATTTTCACTAAATCAAACAAAGAAGTTATTTCTGTCTTGATGGCACATATCTAATGTTTCCATTAGCAAGTGCAAGAAACTATTAAAACTCTAGGCCTGGCCAGTACTGAAAGGCAATACAAGCATCAGTAGTAATGCATAATCAATTGAATGCATTTATGACTGTTTCCTTGTTATTTCCTATTGAGTTCAAGAGGCTATGCATGACTGTAAATGACTGGCAGGCTACTACATCAATACCCCAGGTGTGTCAGAGTCAACTCAGGGTTTTAGAAATGCTTATTTATACAATCCAAAGAGCCCATGTGCAAAAAATAAAAGGTTTACTTTCTACTTATGCTCCACCAAATCATACGCTGTAGCACAACTGCAAATAAATGTGTAAAACAAAAAATTTCACTTACAGTGCTTTACAGTTTATAAAGACAATTTTCAATTGTCATGGCATGAAACAACACATTAAGGAAACTTTCCTAAAACTAAGACACAATTGATTTACTCTGTTACATCCAGGGATTTTTATTCCAACACCAATTTCATTATATAATAAATTACAATGTTCTAATTGGGACTTTGCAAAATACTAGACAATATGAAATTTTAAATCACTATTGTCCTTTGAAATAGCTACCAAGAAAATTATAGGCAGAAGCTAAATAGATTCTATTATTTTCTTTAAAATGCCATCAGTATATACATAGCATTTTATACTTTAGAGATAATTTTCAATAATAAAAACTTATGTTAATTAAAAAATAAGTAGTTTAGGTGAATAAAGCAAATTTTATCTAAACACTATACTCAAGGAAATAAAATTGATTTAAGACATTGTGAATTGTTCGATGAAACAGAGTCATTCAATGAAACAACCTGAAAAGATTTGGCAAATAGTTATTTGAACATTAGATAGAAAAGAAGCACTTGTTTGAAACAAAAGCACATAAAATAGCTAAGAGAAGGATCCCTCATGCAAAATATAGTATTTGTTTCAAATTTTAGGCAATTTTAAAGGAAATTAGTTTTACTTAGGGGTTTAATGCATTTGAAAAAAAGTAAAAAGTATTTTAAAATCTTGTAAAACTGTGTTAATGAAAATGCATTGGGTATGAAATTTGAAAATAAACAGAACATGTTTGCTTCTTTCTAAATATCTTGGAAATTACTCTATCTGTGAATATATCAAGAGATGATTACAAAGATTAAAAATCACACAAGTGTCACAAAGACAAAAATCAATCACTTGGCATAAAATGGTAGTTACATCAGCATCCTGGAAAGAAAGGAGATGATAAAATAGCTGTTGATGAAATACAACAAAATAACTTTTGGCTTAATTTGCAAAAAGATTCATAAGAATTATAGCTCATTAAAACACAAACACTTAATATACACAGGTATGCATATGTGTGTGCATGCATGTGTACATTTGTGTATGTGTACATGCAACATGTTTAAAATATATATACAATATATACAAGAGTCCGACATAAGCTAAAGAAATATTTCTAAGCACTTGCTTTTGCAAATATAGAAGAATGATTCACAATTTGCATATCAGTTATTTCTATGTAAATGAGTACTTATAAAGTGTTTGAAAACACTTTGGTTTCCCTCAAGTATTTTATGCTCTTTGCTACCTTAAGTCTGAATTTGCTTATCATCTTACACAGAGCAATGGAATGTACCCTAGCCACTGCATTCATAATCATAAATAATTAATAGTTTCAGAATTAATACATTTTACTATACAGAATTTATCAAATAGACCATTTGTTGTAAAACTTTAAAAATTACCTTAGCTATTTTGGATTAGTATTTTATCATTGTCATTTGTTAAAAAAGGAACAAAGTATTTTTCTAATTAATTTTTTGTATACATCCTATCAAAGATTTGCCAACATTCAAAGAATAATCTCTTGCCTATGAGTCATACTTCATGTGTTTCTAAAGCGAGTTATATATTTTAAGTTGCCTTCCAGAGTGCATGAGATTCTCAAGCAACAGCAATGATGTGAAAGATTTCCATATACTACTCAAGCAATCTTCACAACAAACCTGAGATTAAATGGGATTCTACCCATTTCATATAAGGGGAAACTGAGACTCTGGGATGTTAAGAAAATTGCCTAAATTACACAATCGTTAAATGATAGAACTTAGATTCTAGTGTAATGTTTCATACTCCAAAACCTGTGCTTTCTTCACTGTGCACTACTGACTCTCCATGAAATATGTATGAGTAAATGAGAGAGCTGGCAGAAGAAAACAGGATTATATTAAAACTTGAACAACATAACCCTGTCCACACCCACAAGAAGGGGAAAAAAAGAAAAAGCAACTTCTAGAGAATGTTATGAGATTATTTATGCATTTAATCTAATGTATTACACCTTCTCCATTTTTGATTCTGTGTGAAACAACTGATGCTTAAAGTTTCTCCTGGGACCCTGAGAAACGCTTTAATCAGCTAATCAAAAATTCAAGAATGTCCTCTGGATTCTGTTTACTGAGGCAGGAAAATCACTGATATTTTTTAAATTTGCAATTAAAAGGGTTAAAATAAAAAAAGAATTGAAGTGTGATGCTCTGTTAACCATAAAATTCATTCAATTAATAGACTTCATTTCCTGAACATTTAAATAGAATAAACACTTTATTTAACTTGTCTTTCACATAGGTTTATATGGTGAGTAAATGGGATAATGCCTAGAACAGTGGCTGGCCCATCAGTTACTAAAATTGTTAGTTGTTGCTGTTGTTCATTTGTTCACACAACAAAAATTTTCCAAATGCTTTCTATGTTGTTTTGCCAAAGCAAAAACAAAACCCAGTTGAGGATATGACTGGTGATGGAAGCAAGGTCCAATGCTGTAATGAGCAATATTGCATAGGAACCTGGAATGTTAGGTCCATGAATCAAGGCAAATTGGAAGTGGTCAAACAGGAGATGGGAAAAGTGAACGTCAACATTTTAGGAATCAGCGAACTAAAATGGACTGGATTGGGTGAATTTAACTCAGATGATCATTATATCTACTACTATGGGCAAGAATCCCTCAGAAGAAATGGAGTAGCCATCATAGTCAACCAAAGAGACTGAAATGCAATACCTGGATGCAATCTCAAAATCGACAGAATGATCTCTGTTCGTTTCCAAGGCAAACCATTCAATATCATGGTAATCCGAGTCTATGCCCTGACCAGTAATGCTGAAGAAACTGAAGTTGAATGGTTCTATGAAGGCCTACAAGACCTTTTAGAACCAACACACCAAAAGATGTCCTTTTCATTATAGGGGACTGGACTGCAAAAGTAAGAAGTAAAGAAACACCTGGAGTAACAGGCAAATTTGGCCTTGGAGTACAGAATGAAGCAGGGCAAAGGCTAATAGAGTTTTGCCAGGAAAATGCACTGGTCATAGCAAACACCCTCTTCCAACAACACAAGAGACAATTCTACACATGGACATCACCAGATGGTCAATACCGAAATCAGATTGATTATATTCTTTGCAGCCAAAGATGGAGAAGCTCTATACAGTCAGTAAAAACAAGACTGGGAGCTGGCTGTGGCTTATATCATGAACTCCTTATTGCCAAATTCAGACTTAAATTGAAGAAAGTGGGGGAAATCACTAGACCATTCAGGTATGACCTAAATCAAACCCCTTACAATTATACAGTGGAAGTGACAAATAGATTCAAGGGATTAGATCTGATAGACAGAGTGCCTGAAGAACTATGGGATGATGTTCCTGACATTGTACAGGAAGCAGGGATCAAGACCATCCCCAAGAAAAAGAAAAGCAAAAAAGTAAAATGGCTATCTGAGGAGGCCTTACAAATAGCTGTGAAAAGAAGAGAAGGGAAAAGCAAAGGAGAAAAAGAAAGAAATAACCATAAAAATGCAGAGTTCCAAAGAACAGCAAGGAGAGATAAGAAAGCCTTCCTCAGTGATCAGTACAAAGAAATAGAGAAAAACAATAGAATTAGGAAGACTAGAAATCTCTTCAAGAAAATTAGAGATACCAAGGGAACATTTCATACAATGATGGGCTCAATAAAGGACAGAAATGGTACAGACCTAACAGAAACAGAAGATATTAAGAAGAGGTGGCAAGAATACACAGAAGAACTGTACAAAAAAGATCTTCACAACCCAGATAACCACGAAGGTGTTATCACTCACCTAGAGCCAGACATCCTGGAATGCGAAGTCAAGTGGGCCGTAGAAAGCATCACCACGAACAAGGTGGTGATGGAATTCCAGTCGAGATATTTCAAATCCTGAAAGATGATGCTGTGAAAATGCTGCAATCAATATGCCAGCAAATTTGGAAAACTCAACAGTGGCCACAGGACTGGAAAAGGTCAGTTTTTATTCCAATCCCTAAGAAAGGCAATGCCAAAGAATGCTCAGACTACCACACAATTGCATGCATCTCACACTAGTAAAGTAACGCTCAAAATTCTCCAAGTCAGGCTTCAACTATACATGAACCATGAACTTCCAGATGTTCAAGCTGGTTTCAGAAAAGGCAGAAGAACCAGAGATCAAATTGCCAACATCCGTTGGATTATCAAATAAGCAAGAAAGTTCCAGAAAAACATCTACTTCTGCTTTATTGGCTATGCCAAAGCCTTTAACTGTGTGGATCACAATAAACTGTAAAATTCTAAAAGTGATGAGAATACTAGACCACCTGACCTGCCTCTTGAGAAATCTGTATGCAAGTCAGGAAGCAATAGTGAGAACTGGACATGGAACAACAGACTGGTTCCAAGTAGGAAAGGGAGTACGTCAAGGCTGTATATTGTCACCCTGTTTATGTAACTTACATGCAGAGTACATAATGAGAAATGCTGGGCTGGAATCAAGATTGCCGGGAGAAATATCAATAACTTCAGATATGTAGATGACACCACCCTTATGGCAGAAAGTGAAGACCTAAAGAGCCTCTTGATGAAAGTGAAGAGAGGAGAGTGAAAAAGTTGGCTTAAAGCTCAACATTCAGAAAACTAAGATCATGGCATCTGGTCCCATCCCTTCATGGGAAATAGATGGGGAAACAGTGGAAAGAGTGGCAGAGTTTATTTTTGGGGGCTCCAAAATCACTGCAGATGGTGACTGCAGCCATGAAATTAAAAGATGCTTGCTCCTTGGAAGGAAAGTTATGACCAAACTAGATAGCATATTAAAAAGCAGAGACATTACTTTGCCAACAAATATCTGTCTAGTCAAGGCTATGGCTTTTCCAGTGGTCATGTATGGATGTGAGAGTTGGACTATAAAGAAAGCTGAGTGCTGAAGAATTGATGCTTTTGAACTGTGGTGTTGGAGAAGACTCTTGAGAGTCCCTTAGACTGCAAGGAGATCCAACCAGTCCATCCTAAAGGAAATTAGTCCTGAATATTCATCAAAAGGACTGATGCTGAAATTGAAACTCCAATACTTTGGCCACCTGATGCGAAGAACTGACTCATTGGAAAAGACCCTGAGGCTGGGAAAGATTGTTGGTGGGAGGAGAAGGGGATGACAGTGGATGAGATGGTTGGATGGCATCACAAACCCAATGGAGATGAGTTTGAGTAAACTCTGGGAGTTGGTGATGGACAGGGAGGCCTGGTATGCTGCAGTCCCTGGGATCACAAAGAGTCAGACACGACTGAGAGACTGAACTGAACTGAACTGAATGTTCCAAGATAAATTCTAGATAGTAGAGACAGAGTGGTAAATAAAGTTGTGAAATTTACCTTTTGGTAATGTAATTGTGATATGATATTGTGGTTGATGCTATTTCTTATTTTTTTTTTATTGTGTTTATCATCATCATTTCTCAAGCAACCAACAGCCAAAGATACACTATCTCTGAACTTCAGACCATGATTACATAGTCTTCTCACCACAAGGGGCACCTTTTATAAGACAGGATCAAGCCCATAATGGACTTCCCTCAGATGATAAATAATCCACCTGCAATGCAGGAGCCCCAGGTTCAATCCCTGTGTCAGGATGATCTCCTGGAGAAGGGAATGGCAACCCACTCCAGTATTCTTGCCTGGAGAATTCCATGGACAGAGGAACCTGGTGGGCTATGGTTCATGGCTTGCAAAGAGTCAGATATGACTGAGTGACTAACACTTATTACTTATTATTAAGCCCATAATATCTTTCAGATTTCTTGTAGGGAAGCTGTCTCTCTGAATCTCTTAAGCACCTGAAAGGACATTGAACTGGGATTTCCTTGAGTTTAGGGCACATGTTGAACAAACTGTTTTACATACTGAATTGCTAATAAATGTCTAAATAAAATATGTGCATATGGCAGGATCTGGTTTGAGATTTGCTTTTACTTTAACCTGATAATGAGGTTTTGGAGAAGGTAACCCTCAGTCATCTCAGGATTCCTCCAGAGGCTACCATTATTTAGTTAAAACAAACAAACAAACAAAACCCCCAAGAATTCAATGTTCCGCATGCTCAGGTCAGTCTATAGCAGAAAGTTGTAAGGTTGTGTAAGAATACTTGAGACATTAAAGAAGAACTAAACAATTTTCCAAAGAGCAAATAAGTAATCTCACAGCAAGGTTATTGCAAGGCTATACACCTCAGGCCAATTTTGGACAAAATAAGATAATGATGACATGATTTGGGGAAGATAAAAATTTAATATAATCCAAAAAGTTTTAAATAATCCAACCACAAATTGCAGTATCTCCTGGTCTTAATCAGGGCTATGGGTTATTCTCAACAGCAATATAAAGAAGGACTTGAATGAAATAATTTGAGAAATTTATCTGAATTTCAAAACTTCCAGGTAATCCAAACAATCTGAAATTTAAAAATATTTTCTTATGAATCAAGTCACTTAAAATTAAAAAAAAAATAGGACAGCAAATAATGAGGTACAAGAAACTGGTAAATTTTTAGCGCTCCTTAAAAATTTCAGTATATGCGCTGCCGAAGCGAGCACTATAGCTCCTTAAAAATTTTAAAGTGATATACCCTCTACTTGATTCTTATGATATTCAACTCCATGATGTGGCCATCCCTATTGACTCTATGAGAAAACTTGTATAGATAGGTTTAGTGACTTGGCTAAAGGCTTGACATGTCATTGATGTCACTGGCAGAGTGTAGACCTGAATTCAGAATTGACACTAGATCACAGGCTCTCAATGGTTTGACACCTAGTCTTAAGCTCTAATTCTTTCTTTATTAGGTATATTATTATACCTAAAACTTTTCCAATACTAAGTCTTTTTCAGGAAACAGGCAAGAGAACATAATATCTGAGAGTAGGAGAAAATGTTTCTGGCCTATATAATTGTAAGAAACTTCTCCCTCTTTAATTACTACTAACCTCAACTCTCTCTCATGCACAAGCACCATGAAATTCTCAAGCTTCAAGGCTTTAAATTAATGTGAATGATTCTGGGCCATATGAATTTAAAATATGCCAGTCCGATTCCTTTTTCATATGTCGGTCAATGTATTTTTGTCCTAGTGTTTCTGTCCTGATTTCACTTTCTGACATGCAGTCCATCATTTTCATTTCAATTCTTCCCTGTATCAGATAACTCATGTCTCTTTCTGCTTGGCTTTTACTTATACTTTTCAGTAAGTCGTACATTATTTTTATGTCTTATCTTATTCTGATTACATAAATTACAGTTTATTATCTAACCTAGTCAGAGAACCACTCCTGCCCTCCATGTTCAGTGTTGAACAGACACAGATCTCAATTTTTATTCTTTCCATTTGGGTTCTCTTTAATTTGTCTGATGAGTAGAGATTCAGATGTGAAAACGGCATCCAATTTATATCTTCCAGGGGTTTCAGAGAGAACAAGAGTGATCTCACTTTTTGCCCAATGATAGTTATAAAGTCCTTGCATTAGAAGGGTTCTTGAAGGTCACTGAAAGCAATCACTCGAAATATCTTAGATAATATTTCTCCATTAACTCTTATTACTGGGAATATGAACTTCTCACACTTGCTTTCCTTAAATGTTCTGTGTTCTCTCATGATCAGTAGGTAGTTTCTATTAAGTACATAGCTACATAAGTCAAATAACCACACAATTTCTATGGGATCATAGTCAACTTAATGCGACTCCCTCATATTGCAGGTGGGGAAACTAAGGTCTAGAGAGAAGCAGAAACCTTCTCAGGGTCACATACTCAGGTGGTGAATATCCTGAAAGCCACATCGCCTGCCTTACAGCCCAGTTCTTTTCTTCCGATATGACCTGTACTTATATTGCCTTGTCTTTTTGATTACGTGTATGTTATCTTCTGTTTGATGAAAGCAAAGATTAACCAAAGGCTGAATTTACTCTTCCTCCTTTATATAACCCTCTACAACATCTAGAATAATATCTGTGGCACAGCAGTTAATTTATCAAATTTCATAAATATGCTCTTATTTCCTTCTAATTTTCAAATTTCTCAACACATTAAGATAAAACAGACTTACTGGAGACCTACTAAAGACTTCCCTTATTTGTCATTTATCAATATCTTGTACTTATGATTTAGTTGCCTGTCTAATGTCAAGACTGAATTAGCACAGCAATTAAAATTCCATAAGAGAAGTGATCACTACAGACAGGTGGTTTCTTGTCCTTCCATTTTTGAGTTACAAATAAATCATTATGTCAGCAGGATACAGAATGAAAAGTTGCTTAAAAATAGACATTTCTGTACAGCACTCAATTGGTATGATTCCCAGGCTTGGATAAGATGATGTGCTATTTCTTATCTAAGATGACCATGAAAAATTAGAACAACTAGGAAAGTACATATTGTGAAAGCTATAAACATCCCATGACATTTATTATTATCCATTTAATTTACTATAAAATATTTCACAAAATAGAACTATTATTTGAAACTTCAAAATGAATTGCTAAAGCTTTCTTTTTACTGTAAGTGATTTTTAAAAGGTAAAGAAGAAGAATTTAGTATAGAATAAAACATTTCAACCAGTCTCCCCTTGCCACTCTATTGTGAAATGAATTAATCAAAAGAGCAGGGCATTCCATGCAGGTGGATGCACTGGTTTTGTAATTCACTCTTTTATAACCCACTGCACTTCACAGCCTGATAATTAGGAGCAAAGATACGAGATTTAAGCAGTTAAGGAAGTTTACTCAGTGATAGCTTGAGCTAGGCATGGGAATGTTTTAGATCTTATTCCATAGAAATAGTGACAAGAATATCTTGGACTTGAGCCACTTACATAATAGAAAATTCACTGCATAGTGAGATGGACTAGCCATCTCAGATTCCTATGGTCCATTTATGGCCTGGTAGTAATAGTGTAATGTGCAAAAAGAATCACAGCTGTGGCAGGGACTACTAGCTCTACCCACCAAAATCTGTTTTCTCTTTCTTCCTTCAAGATCATGGCATCTGGTCCCATCACTTCATGACAAATAGAAGGGGGAAAGGTGGAAGCAGTGACAGATTTCCTCTTCTTGGACTCTAAAATTACTGCAGATGATGAGTGCAGCCAAGAAATTAGAAGCTGATTGCTTCTTGGCAGGAAAGCTATGACAATCTTAGACAGTGTATTAAAAAGCAAAGACATCACTTGCCAACAAAGGTCTGTATAGCCCAAGATATGGTCTTTCCAGTAGTCATACACGGATGTGAGAGTTGGACCATAAAGAAGGTTGAGTGCCAAAGAAATGATACTTTCAAACTGCGGTGTTAGAGAAGACTCTTGAGAGTCCCTTGGACAGCAAGGAGATCAAACCAGTCCATCCTAAAGGAAATCAACCCTGAATACTCATTGGAAGGACTGATGCTGAAGCTGAAGCTCCAATACTTTGGCCACCTGATGCAAAGAGCTGATTCACTGGAAAAGACCCTCATACTGGGAAAGATTGCAGGCAGGAGAAAAGGATGACAGAGGATGAGATGGTTGGATAGCATCACCAATTCAATGAAGATGAACTTGGGAAAACTCCAGGAGATGGTGAGGGGCAGGAAGGCATGGCGTGCTTCAGCCTATGGAGTCACAAAGGGTCGGACCTGACTTAGCGACTGAACAACAGTTATAGAAATCACATGACTATCGAGCCAGAGACCACATTTCCCAGCCTCATTTCAGCCAGGTGACCATGTGCTTACCAGTGGAAGCATTAACACATTGCAAGCATACGCCTCCATACTTACCTGCTGGCCTTAAGATGTGGTAGGAGCAGCTTCAAGTATCTGGATGACAACAGTGGTCCTAGGGATGATAGCATAATATGAAGAGATGAATCTGGGTCTTGGCATGACGGTGTGCAGCAGAGGTGTCTGCTCACCCATCTTGGACTGTCTCATGAGAATGCAATGATTTTCTCTGTTGGGTCATTTTGTTATAGTGACTAAGCCTTTACAAATACACCAGAAACAAATATACACATCACAAACTAAAGTGCTTATTATTACATGAGTTCATTGCCTTCATCTACTCGTGCCAAAATGCTCCCCACACTATGGGTCATAAGGGAAATGCAACTTCACAAATCTTTTCCCTATTTACCTCCAAGTTTCCACTAGCTTCCCTCATATCTCAGCTGTTAAAGAATCTGCCCACAATGCAGGAGATCCCGGTTCGATTTCTGGGTAGGGAAGATCTCCTGGAGAAGGGATAGGCTACCCACTCCAGTATTCTTGGGCTTTCCTTGTGGCTCAGCTAGTAAAGAATCCACATGCAATGTGGGAGACCTGGGTTTGATCCCTGGGTTGGGAAGATCCCCTGGAGAAGGGAAGAGCTATCCACTCCAGTATTCTGGCCTGGAGAATTCCATGGGGTCACAAAGAGTTGGACACGACTGAGCGACTTTCACTCACTTCCACCAGCTGAACATAACCTTATTTGTTCCTTTCTAGTGGGATATCTCATTTTCTATCCTCATAAAGTAAGTTCTGTTTATGTCTGTCTTATCTCATCTACCAGAACAAACTCCATGAGAGCGAGTTAATGTCTTATTCTCCTGTATAACCTCTGCAATGCTAGTACTGTGCTTTTCTCGAGAATTGCTTATTGTCTGAATGAAGGACTGAAACATTTGTGCTTCATGCTGTCTATAATCCACTGTTGTAGCTGAATAAGCCTGAAGCAAGAACACATCTGTCAAGGGTAACAGAAGCAGAAAAAAAAATCTAGGTCCCAAAATCGATAACAAGTTGACCTCAAAACAAATTTTACCTATGACCTTGCTATCTTATGTCTCATGCTGCTTTCTGTTTCCAGCATTTCATAGCACCAAAGAAGATAAAGGACGTATGGTAATTACCTCAAAGAGTTTACCTTCACTTATGACCAAGCCCTAACTGGATTGGGGCACAGTGCTCCTTCATGACAACTTTTGTTCATTTACAAAAACTCAGTAGAGTTAGGAACTGAATAGGCCAAGACCCATTTTGAGTTGAAAACCTAACACTGTTATATCAAGCTGCTTTTCTTTTACTTGTCTTCATGTGCCACCATCATTTTTATGACAGAGACCCATGTGTTATATTTGGTACTAAGGAGCAATAGGTAGTAGGAAAATTGGGTATTGACTTGAAATTTTCAAAGACATTATTCAGAAACAAATAAATATGCTTACCAATTTGCACATGAGATCTTGGACTGAGATTTTTTTTTCCCCTACCATTCTAAATCAATAGAAAATAGAAAATTTTGAGCAGTCTTACAAACTTATTTTCTTCTTTATACTTTGAAATATCATTATTCAGTAACATTTCTTAACTCTTTGTGTCAGGCAAAGGGGAAAATTAAGAGACAAATTGTAAACCACTAAACATTAATAATAGTTTTTTTTTAATCTGTGAATCCAAAAGTTTAGTATGGGAATAAATTAATACTATCATTTTCTTCCTTTCTCTGAAAATAATATTCTAAATTTACAAAAGTAATGTAGGTTTCATGTACTCACTACCCAGCAGAGATGACCATCATAAACAACTTTGTGGACATTTTTTCTGGTTGATTTAAAGCATATATAATTATGTTTTCCAAGAAATCATGATCATTACATAGACAATGTTTTATAATTAGCTTTTTCCCCACTTAACACATCATGAAAAATGTCTCATGTCATTAGTCTTCTAAAACATCATGGTTAATGCTGCCTAATGTTCTGCTGTACAGATATACCATAATTTATTTAACTAGACTTCCAGTCTAGGACTTCCCTCCTGTCTCTATGTCTTCTTATTTCTTCACATTTATTTCATTTATACCTAATTGCACAAAATGTGGGGTAAAAAACTTAGCAATTATTTAGTGAGATGTTTTATGAGGAGTTTGCTTTTGTCAAAATTTTTCCCAAATGCCAAGGAGCAGCTAAGCCTGCAGGCCACAGCTACTGAGGCCTGTGAACCTAGAGCCTGTTCTCTGCAACAAGAGAAGCTGCCACGGTGAGAAGCCCACACACGACAATGAAGAGGAGCCCCTGTTTGCCACAACTAGAGAAAGCCCACATGCAGCAATGAAGAGCCACCACCGCCAAAAAAACAAAAGGTATAAATAAATCTTTTTAAAAATAAAAAATGCAAATGAGGCAATAGGACTTCCCTGGAAGTGCAGTGGTTAAGACTCTGGGCTTCCAATGCAGGGGTTATGGGTTCAATCCCTGGTTGGGGAACCTAAGATCCTGCATGCCGTGTGCCCCAAAAATAATTTTTTTTTAAAAAAGGTAAATGAGGCAAATGTCTTGGACCATGGCCCTTTGTGCCTGCCAGTAACTCTTTTTCTTAACTAGTATATCCACTTTAGACACTTTTTCTCCATGAAATTCATGGAAGACCACAAAAGGAACACATGAAGCAGGATTAGTAGGAAGAACTAAACAGGTAAGTATAAGGGAGTAGCACATACATGCCCTTGACATAGGCAGTCTGCAATGAAATGTGTGTGTACTTCATTCCCAATCATATAATTTTCACCTCTAGTCTTAGAATTACTATTATTTCCATTTTACAGATTAGAAAATCAGTTTCCAAGTATTTAAACTAAGATCACATAGCTGGTAAAGGGTGGCATCAGAATTTGAAACTTTGAATCTGTCTGGCTCTATACCACTGTCAAGTTCTTCTTATCATGTCCAAATAAAACAATAGCAGGATGCAACTTTGAAAATTGCAAACACAATCCATTTAATGTGCAATATTACTAATATGCATTATTACTTCCATACTTTAAAGCTAGAATAATGTTATTGTTAAAGGATAGCATTTTTTTTACAACTAGAGAATTTCTAGAAATGAACTTATTAAACATTCCAAGCTTTTTCTTACCAAAAATAAAGTTGTAAAAAGCACAAAGGACAGAGATTCTTCTCTCATTACACACACATTACTTCCACTAAAATAAAAAAAAATGAAATGGGAAGGGGAGGAGTACAGGAAAGTGAGATAGCTATTATTATTATTACTGTATGCAGCTAATTTCTTAACTTTCTACTCATACTTCCAGATCTTGCTGAATGAAAACATCACATATTCAGGCTTTGCCACGAAATCACATCAAATCAAAGCAAAACACTTCATGACGGGAAAGACTATGCTTAACATTTCTTTTTAGTCTTTCAAGGTCTTCCCAGAAAAGTGATAATAGAAGATTTCTAAAATACTGCTCTACTATAGGCTGATTTTGAATTGAATGATATTCTAACAAGTAGAAAACACTGAGTATCTCTTTCACACGAGTCAACTTTCTTTATCCCCTTTTAGGTGGACAACTGGACAGAAAATATCAATCCCCCAAAGTCCAAACAATTCAAGATGACTACTTCTGCATGATTTTACTCTTAAGTCTGTGGGTTGTGATATTAATAATTGAAAAGAAAAAAAGAATCAAGCATTCATTATGTAAGCATTTATCCTTTTGAACCTTCCTAATCCCCATTTAACCAGTTTTTGTTTTGCATTTAACTGATATAAAATATGTGTGCATGATATAACTTTTATATCATTTCAAATATGCAGCAATACTTAGTAGGCAATTTTTACTATAAACAAACTGCCACCTCTTGCAGAAGAGCCTGTGGTACAAGATCTGGCTTTCAGGTCTGTCAACAAGCTTATATTAGTTTAAAAATCAATCAAAGGCAAAAATGGTTATTAAAACACAAACCACCCTGTACCAACAAAATTAACCAAGGTTAAAAAGATATTAAAGCCCAGTGCTAGGGAAAGTCAGTAACGAGACAGGTCTTCTCACACATGGTTGTTTGTAATATAAATTCGTCCTGTTTTTCTGAAAATTAATTTGAAGCCAGAATCACAGAAATCTTAAAAATGTTCATTCTGTTTGACATATTATTTTATTGCTGGAAGCTCTCCTAGGGAGATAATCTGAAATGTAAGCAATGATTCATGCAAAAACAAAGCAGTCAGTGTAGAACACTGAAAAATTGGAGGCACCCTAAATATCCAGCATCAGGGGAATATTTAAGTGAATTATAGAATATGATGGAGCCATCAAAATGATTTCCAAAAAGTTGTTTAGTAGTATTATAACTTGCATGTGACTAGTGTTAAACAAAAGATATTATATAAATAATATGACATACATTAAATAAAAAATGAAAAACCAGTAAGACAATAAGCCAGAATGTTGAATCATTCCTTCTGGGTTGTGGGAAAACAGTTTTCTCCCTTCCACTTTTAATATTTTCTGTAGTTTCGAAATTCACCACTCTGTGCTTTCTAAATTTTCTAGTGATCATCTATTTCCTCAAAAATCAGAAGAGAAGAAAGATTTTTTAAGTCATCTGATATCAAAACTTTGGACTGTGCTTTATTGACAAGACCAGTATTTGGGAAGGTCACACTTCCGTACAACGAAACATCCCTTGGTTGTTTCTTACATTAGTGATGTTTCTTTCTTTCTTTTTTTTTAAAATTTTTTCCACTGCTTCTATTTATTTACAAAGAGTGATGCTTCAAATAGTGAAATTGTGTCTCTTCTCTCCAAATTGCAGATTCTCTACAAGAGCAAAGCAAGGCAAGAAGAGCGAATTTGCTAAAAAAATTTTTAGGTGGGTTTTTTATTTTTAATCAAGCCCACCTGGATGCCTTTCACTTTTCTAGTTGAGTGGTTTGCAGGGAGTCATTATGGTAGTATAAATACTGCCCATACTGCCCAAGCTGCCCCGTGCAACAAAGGGGCCTCTCACACTAAGCCTGGGACTGAATGAAAATGTGATTATGTTGCAGTGAAGTGGATCTGAGGAATTCTCGTGTAAAAACTTTGCATGGGAGCCCCCGATAAAACTTAGATCTTTGGCTCAGATCCAAAGTCTGTGACCTTCCCAACAGCCAAGGTTCACATTATTATTTTTTTATATGAAGGAAACCCTGACTATGGGATTTACACCAAAGTCAATAAAACTATCTCCTGCTTCTGAAAAAGAGTGTCAATCAGAGAAGCAGCATGTGTGTGCCCTTATTATCTCGAGAAGACCCTGGTTATAATGCCAAGTCAGAGGCTATTATACAGCTTCACAGCATTAAAAAAAAAAAGAGTGCAATTTAAAATATTTTTGGCCTGATTTAGCTAGTCACAGATTTTCCCCTTTAGGAAAAGTTAATATAGTGAACACAGACTTAAAGGAATAGGCAAAAATAGGTAAATTATTATTCACCCACTCGATCCTTTTCTTTATATGTATATATTTCAGAACAAGGTGACCCTTAAAACAGAAGGGGTCCCAGTGCTAGTCAGATGATGTAAAAAAAGCAGGAAACTAAAAACGTAAGATAAAACATTAGGAGTCATGGTCAATTTCAGAGCAATCAGAATGGAAGGTGGCAGATCTCAGAAATTTGAAAGTAAATCAGATCAGTTCAAAAACAAACTTTGATTAACAACCATTGACACACATTTTCCAACAATATTTTCATTTCAAACAGTGAGTTATCTTACTCTTGGGTTATTTTTCTGGGATACTATGGTCCTTCTGCTATGATATTAAAATCTAAGTATTTAATAATGGCTAAAGGATACATTAGGATATCATTCTTTTGAAATACACTGCTCATAATTCTCAGATTTGTTACAGTCAAGCATGGAATATGAGTGGTGCCTGCTATATGCTGTACTCCTAGTATACTCACTATCCAATTGTTTTAGCCACAACTAAATAAGACATAAATTTAATTTCTGGCAAGCATTTGCAATTTATGAGTCAAGGACTGTCTCAGAAGAGAATTTGATGTACTTTCCACCTGCCCTTTTATCAACATTAAACAAACAGTATGTTTTACTACAACTCACTTCTGACATTTATCAATTGCTTTTATTTGTTTTTCTGCCAACCTCAGCCTTGTCAGTGGGACTTCAGCGTGACAGCACCAGCAGCCATGCCAATTAGACCCTTTTCCAATAAACTGTTCTTTTTAGCACAGTACATATTTGATTAGACAAAAGAAATGTAAAGAATGATTATCATATATGGTGAAGAATAAATCCATTCTACATGTACATATTTTATTAGACAAGTGTACGCATTTGATTGGGGTTCTGAGGTGGTGCTAGTGGTAAAAAAGTCCACTTGGCCAATGCAGGAGACACAAGAGACACAGGTTCGATCCCTGGGTTGGGAAGATCCCTTGGAGAAGGGAATGGCAACCCACTCCAGTAAAATTTTGCCAATAAAGTATTCTCGCTAATAAAATTCCATGAGCAGAGGAGCCTGGCAGGCTACAGTCCATGGAGTTGCAAAAAGTCAGACACAACTGAGCGACTGAGCACACATGCACACACAGCACACACATTTGATGAGACAAAAGAAATGTAAAGAATGGTTATCATAGAGGGCAAGGAACTAACCCATTCTACATGTACCCATCCCTCTTCTTATTGAACCAAAAGAGACTCCCAACTAACAGAAAGAAAGGAAGGAAAAAGAAACTACAGAATGTAAGTTCTTTGATGACATGAAACACATGATATTTATATGTTGTTTGGAAACACTATTGATGATTAGAGTATATTCCCAGGGCTTGAATTAATAACCAGTGATAGAACTCCATTTTTCCATGAATTATTAGGAAAGTAGTAGATGGGAAATTTTTGTCCTGAAGATTCTACCCACATTCTTCCCACACACATATGTACAAATCCTCTGAAAAAATGGCTTCAAGAAAGTCTCCCCTCTTTTATTTAGCAAGGCACTATGCAGCTTGTCATCCTGGGCTAACAGCCAGAAGAAGATTATGGCAAAAATAATCACCTTTGCAACATTAAGGAAAACATGAAACTGGCACTATGATTCAGGGGCTTATTTCTTTCCTTCTAAATATGATGCCACGTTTTTGTATTTTATTTGGGAAGTGGTTTTCTGCAAGATGTATCTGAAAAACAAGAGCTGTTTTCTTTTCAACAGACAGCTAGAAGTGCTGAGAGATTTCCTGTTAAAACTGTGTAAGGCATTCCACCACTTAAAAGGGAATTTAGTGTTGATGAAAGATGCCAGTTTGACAGCCATGGAAAATGAAGGAAGCATTCTTTATTCCCAGGGCACACTATCTCAAAACAAAGAATCATCTCTTACGGTTAAGAGGGTCATACCTTATTGTTTAATATTCATTGAGAGTATACATGTGCTAGATGATGGAAAGATACACAGGAGACACCCTCTGTGTCCTCTAAGACATTATAGTCTTCAAACCAGTGTCTCTTGAGTCTCACGGGCATTGTATATAAGACCTGTGGCCTCTACTTTTAAAAGGTCCAAGGCAACAGAAGCTAGTGTGTGAGAGACTCAAAAGGGAGGGTGAACATTGCTCAGTTTGGACATCTTTACTATTTCCTGTAAGTGTTCACACTGGGTAATGAAAATTTGGGACTTTCTGGGCTCATAGTTGGGTGGTAGCTGGTACATAGTTTATTAGTTTTGATGTGTGAGTAATATTCACCACAAACTACCTCTACCTAACCTCCCGATAAAACAAAAATAAAACTAAAACATTTCTTCTTAAATACTTATTCCTCATGTTTCTTCAAATAACACATAAAACTTGGAAAAAATCATTTGGCCCCAGTACCTCAAATACAGTAAGCATCCAAGGCACCAGATATCTCATTAGGTGATAAGTGGTCCAGACTTAGCATCAACTGAGAATAAGCATGGGAAATATAACAACTCCCAGAGGAGTCTATTTGCATTAACGAATTAGCTAGGTTAAGTAGGGAGGGAATCTTTGAGTATACGTATTAAATGGAAATTTGTAGTGAGAGATATCTGGGGTTTTGAGATGGACAACTGAGGCTGGCCTGACATAACACACTTTCTCTGCCTGGCTCCAGGAGGCTATATGTTAGTAAGGGCTGCTGACAAAAACTGAAGGATCAGCAGTCATGAAGGATTGAGAATAAGTAAGTGCAGCTGCTTCAGGGACCAGGTGACCAAAATGGACATAAAATAGGGGAAAGAGACAGCCTGCTCATTTCTGTATGGAATATAGTACAACTCTGGCAACAGAGCAAGGGCTAAGAAGTAGTGGTAGAGTTTGGTCCATTGAATGGGTGGGTAGTATTGGGAGTCCTGAAGGGGACACAGTCTATGTAAAGAGTGCAGCATTAGTTGCGGCAAAGGCAATAGAAAGGCCAGAGCAGAAAACCATGAAATGATTGGCCTTGAGCATGAGGGGTACTGGGTAATTCCAGAAATAATTAGAGAGACAAAGGTAGCGAGAAGCTGTGAACCTGCAAATTGCAGGGAAAACCTGTGAGTGTTTATTGAGAAATATGAGTACTGATGTTCATGTGACCTCATTTGTTCCCAAAGAGATGAAGGCCTGTGGTCTTTGGATAATGAAAAAATTGAAGGCATTTTCTAAACAGGCTCTTGAACTTATCCACAACCAATCCCACCTCTTATACACACAAGACTGGCTACTAAGTTATGATACTGAACTCCACAACCCTCTCAAGAGGACTAAAGAACATCACATCCAGTCAAAAGACACTAGAATTCCATACTGGTTTTGTTTGTGTTTCAATTTTGCTTGTGTTTCAGCTTCCCAGGTTGCATTACTGGTAAAGAACCCACCTGCCAATGCAGGAGATGCGGGTTTGATCTCTGGGTCAGGAAGATCCCCTGGACAAGGAAATGGTTACCGACTCCAATATTCTTGCCTGGGAAATCCCATGGACAGAGGAGCCTGGCAGGCTACAGTCCATGGGGTTGCAAAGAGTCGGACACAACTGAGTGATTGAACAAACATGTTCCAAGTTTTCAGCTGTTTTCATCTAGAGCTCTGGGGAGTAATAGCCTGTGAACATTTAGCAAAGGGCAAGTTCATAGCTGTCTTTCTCTTAGTAAAGGATAATTTTTGAAAATCTGTATTTCCCTCTCCCCAGTATAACATTTTCATAACTTCATTCTCTGTCCCCCGAGTGCTCTGTTTCTGGAGATTGTTTCTTCAGTTTTCATAATCCCTTGCAGTCACCTCTCTTCCCTTAAATTTCTTCTTAGGGCCTGAACTGAGAGCTTCCCTAGACAGTCCCTCTTTCCTAATCTCTCACTGAAAAGTTCTGAACAAAAACTTAAGAGCATCTGGAAGTTCCAACTGATTTAAGGCAGCTCATTGTACTAGTATCCCACAGGCTGTGCTGAATACTGAAGTGTATATGTGGGTGATGAGAAATGGTACTCAATGACTTGCAAATTTGGAAGCTGCTTCTTTCTCATTATCATATTTTATTCATCAGCGACCAGAAGGCTGAGACTTCAACAAACTTTCTACCAACAAAAATGCCTTCTATAAGGAACTTCACTTCTGTTTATCCAACAGTCCAGAGAAAAAGCAAATTTATGGTCTACTGAGGCATGAAGAACAACAACTCTGGAATGTCCTTTTAAAACAGAGTAGCATTTCAAGGATTCTAAACCTTGGAAATACTTTAATATAGGATCTGTTTTAAAACAATGACACCCCAAATTCCCATTCTGAGAACTAATAATGCAACATGTTAGCATCAAGCTTCAAATGGAGTGGTATTTATTGCCTTATGAAAACTGTACCCTCAAAAAAAAGAAAAAAAAAAAAAAAAGAAAACTGTACCCTCTGTGAAGTCACCTAAGCATTGCATAGGGGAAGAAAAGGAAAACATTAAAATAGGTCAAGATATGGCAGCAGTCAATAACTTTCCAACCTCCCCAAATATATGTTTGTCTCAGAGAAATACTTCACTGACTAGCACTTTGTCACACGGCTCACTTCTCATTACCATTTCAAATGCACTTTCTGTGCTCTGAGGTACCTCTCTGCTGCCCTAGGGTTTTGCCAAGACACTAAAAAGTTTAGTTGCCATGCATAATATACAACACAAGTTACTAGTATGAATTTTTAACAGTGTTTTGCTTTATCACATGCCAGAGCCCCTGGAGATCCTTGGGGATTGGGGGGGGGCACTTCTTTACTTACTTATCTCTTCCCCTTCCTTTTTGTAAAAAATGCAACCCTTGCTATTGCCCTGGGCATATAGTCATAATAAAAAAACTTAAACAAAATTAGAACAAATGAAAACATATGCATCTTAAGGCAATTGTCAAAACAGAAATAAATGCCTAGATGAAGAATTTAGCACAGGCAAATTGAGAGGAATAAATATTATTAAGGGAGTTAAAATTATACCTGAATAGAACAGTGCTGTATAATGCTCAAAATAGTGTCTGGTCCTTAGCCAGCAAAACATTCTAGTTAGTGTGATGAGAGAGTAAGAGCCTGGCTTGGGAGTCAGATTGCCACTGCCTGTGTTTGAACACAGGCTCTGCCGTTTACCAGCTGTGTGTCCTTGGACAAACTACTGAAGTTCTCTGGCTTTGGTTTCCTCTTTGGTAAAATGGGAATCATAATAGGATCTATCTCATGTAAGGATTAGAGGAGTTCATATACACAAAACACTTAAAATGGTGCTTGGCAGGTAGTAAGCATGCGATAAACACGTTAGGTGTTATTATTGGCACCATTAAATGCAACAGGAAAAAAGGTTTTGGTGACGTGCCTTTTGGCCATCAAAGCACATCTTTTATGGAAATCGCAAGAAATAAAAGTAGCTGAAAGAAAATTCAATAGAAATATTACATCCTGTACTGAGATTACAGGATGGAAATTACAGGTGGAAATTACCAGTAACCGAAAGCTAAAATTAGGTGCATATTATAGGTGAAATTGGTATAGAGAAAGATGAACTTCTAAACATAAGCTGAATTGGCTCAAGAGATTTTTACCAACCCTTTTAATGCTAGATCTATGAGTGGTTAGATAATGATCCATCTAAGTCTGGAGAAGTATTTCATGGAAAATCAACACCTCAGTTTCCATAAAGGGTCTGCCCAGGAGATACTGAGTTGGGTGAACTACAGGTAGCCTTTGTACAGAGATGCTTATGTGCTTAGTAGGTTCTCGGAGTTGTAAATTTGGCAATTGAACTAGATGGACTCCACAGTTCATTTTGACTTTAGAATTCTATGATTCTATGACACACACTATTTCTCCTATTTTTATTAAATTACTTATACACTTAAAACTGTCCATTAGCCTTCTGTCAAAACCTACAAAGAATAAGTCATGACCTTGATGTCCCATCTGTCTCGTTTACCTTTTCTTTTTATCCCCAGTTCTCTACCATATAGTCACCAGCCACTGTGCCTATTTTTAAGTCATATCCCCAAATATAAGTGGGCAAATAGGATTGTGTACTTTTTCTCTCCTTATTGACAAATGACCATTTATAACACTCTTCAACTTCTCAGGGACTTTGCTTGCCATTGACAATTTCATCTGAAGAGAAAATTTGGGAGTCACTGTAGATTATGCTCTTGGTTTCACCCTCTATGCATGACTGGTTACCAAGTTCTGTAGACCATGCCATCCAAACAGTAAAATAATATTAACTATTAATTGAAAGCTCACACCAGGCATCATGCCACATCACTGCAGGCTCAAAGAAGTCAATAACTTTCCCAAAGCCACAGAGATAGTAAATGATAATTGCTGGAATTAATAGTTGTTTCTGATGGGCTCCAAAGCCTATGCTCACACCACGCTGCCTGTTCCATCAGCTTATTTCATCTTCCACAGTGTTAGTCCAAACCTTTATTTCTCATTTGGATCAATGGAAAAATCTCTTAATTGACTTCCTTGTCTCCAGATTTAACCATCCCTCACTCAGTCTTCATTTCAGTCTGCTGCTGGATTTAGCTTTCTGAAATGCAAATGCAATCATGTCACTTGCAAGCTCCCCATTGACTTCAGAATGAAGTCCAAATTCCACAGATGACAAAGAAGGCAGGCCCTTGGTAAGGTAGTACTTGACCATCTCTCGTCTCAACTCCCCCACAGGTACCTTTTATTTTGGGTAAATGAAGCTGGCCTTAGTTTCTCCAATAATTTCATGCTCCCATGCCTCTGGGTTTTCGCACTTGTGATTCCCAAGGCCTGAAGAGGTCAACCCCATTTCATGACCTAGACTCCTGCCTGTCCCTGAAGTCTCCTTAGCACATAGGAGGTGTTCAGTAAATATCTCAGGGCTAAAACAATAAGAAAGGCTATTTTGTTTTCAAAATTAAGGGATAGAGATGAACATGAGTAAATACAGTAATCTGATTTGCTAAAATGCTATGAAAAGTACATTTGGGGCTTATGCTTCGAGAAATTGTTTTCCCAGCCATGACCTCTCATCTGTAAAATGCTGCCCAGTGAGCAGATCATAATTATGAAATATAATGTTTGGATATTAGGCAGTAGAATCCTTGCTATATTCATTAAATATACATTAGTTGATATTTATAAATGTTTTATATATATTACAAAATGTTAAAATACATTTCTGCTCTACGAATGAATTCATTACAACATTCGACTCTAGTTTTTATTAACATCTTACTCTAAGTGTTAATATTTCCCATCCTATTGGGAGCAATAGGACACATTCCCCATATTAGCTTCTAAGAGGTCACTGATTTGTTTTCAGTTTGCTGGTCACTAGGACTTGGCACAGACAGTTACCTTCATAAATGATTCAAGGTAATGAGAAATATTAAAATTAAAGAAATAACAGCAAAAATGGGGCTCTAGAAGTGAAAAACGATCATTGGACTATCACTCCTCGGGGGAATCATCCCACTTAGCCATTCATTAAAAGTTGCTTCAAGGACATAGGGAAAAGGCACAGCTGTTGCATGCACAATAGGGAAGCTTTTGGAGGGGGTGAAATTGAGTTTAAAATATATAGTGTGGGCTCCGGAAAGGCTCATGATGATTTTACCAATAAAACGATTTTCCATGGACACAGGTGGCTTAGTGATATTGGTTTAAGGGATAAGCAGGTGAACATTTTAAATTATAATTTCATGTCACACCAGTAAAGCATGTTCAATATAACCTGATTTTAAGAACTGTTGTCTAAAATATATCACTTCCTAGGCCCATATCAGTACTTTGTACAGAATAGTACGTATATATACAAATGCTAATTATATTTGTGATTATGCAGGAAAATATGCCCTTCTCCCTGTTCAAAGTACCATTTATCTTTTGTCTCCAACTCCTTTACAACCTTCTTTCATCATTAGTGTCTGAGTCTCTGTTTTAGCTCCCTGACAACCCTTACTTCAGAAACTTTGTATCTTCCTCTTTCTCTTCCTAAATTTTCCCCTCCTTCTAGTCTTCACCAGAGTATATGTCATCAGTCTGACCATTACCCTTTATTTCTACATAAGCATATAACATTTTTATCTTTTTAAGGAGGGAGATATTTTTCTTGAAATTTTTTACCTCTTGTATATCCAAGCTCTAGAAAAATATATAAAGATGAAAAATGTAGTACAACCACTTAAATATGCCATACCACTATCTTATTTACCTGTTGAACTGCCTCTCTCATAAAAGTAGATAGTTTCCTGATTTTTGGGCTTAGTGTAGACCTCCGTGGTGTCTCATATCCTAGAATCAGACTTAAAATGCTTAAGAAACCAGTTTCCATGCAATCTCTTGATTTGCTATTACTTAATTTTTGCTTTATCCCCTACTGCTCTGGCTTTCTAAGTTTGGATCTTTGTCACTCTCAAAGTCTTTGTTTGGATCCTTGCTCTCTATCTGGATTTGGACTCTTACTCTATTCTTCCAGTTTGTTCATCCCATGGCTTGTGATGTTAACCAGGTTATGTTTCTGGGCTGCTCATCTACCTCAACCTGGTATAATCTAGATTGTAGTTTGACCCTTAGGTTTTTTTATTCTATCATGTCCTGATCACTTGGTTCACCAACACATACTTTCAGTAAAATAGAGTTGAAAAAGAAACTTACTTCTTTCCCTTGAAGGCAATTATGTCTAAAGAGGTGAATATAGCTCCATAGGCATAGGAAAAAAAGGCAGAAATGTTCTGTGCTTGGTGAAAATCAGCCAAGTGTAAAATGGGTTATGTTCAAACCATATAAATGCTGCCTCTAAACATATTATATTACCATCCATCAAGAACCTTAAACAATCAAATCTGAGTGAATGTGACACAGCCTCTTCCATATCTAAAATGTCTACTGGGCTTGAGAGATAACGAAAGAGATTTACTGAAACTCACAAGGATGATGACAATGGAAAAATATTTTAAAAATAGCATTATTTTAATTATAGGTTAGATAGGGGAAAAAAGATATAGAAAGAGTTTTACAACACTGCAGAGAAGGATGTTAACTGCTGCATAGTTAGTTGTAAAAAACCAAAAATGCATTGCCAAATAGTCTGTATTTCACAAATGTGTATTGGAAAAGTATGCTCCCTAATGTTATGCACAAACAGAAAATACATTGCTCTCACTTAAAGAAAATGAAATCAAACAGGATAAAATATGAGCAGAGAGATTTCAGACATGGCCCCCAGGCATACCAGCTCATCAAACTTGTGAAGAAGAGCAGTTCTCTAGCTAGACAGACAGATTCTTCCTTCAACTGGGCAGATGGGCCTGGTAAGTGCATAAGGAATTAGTTTTTGTGCTGAAGCAAAAAGAACAAGAGGAAAAGAAATAAATATGCCTCACACCAGTACAATCCAAAATTAATCTTATTTTTCTCTGTAATCACAGAATTGCAGTAATCATTTTAGAATTTGAGCTGGATTTTTTAAAAAAGAAGTTTGGAAGTTATATGGAAGACAGGGAGGTCAAAACAACTGTATTTGCACAAGGCATCTGACTGTCTCTTAATAGGGTATGAACCTAAGCTTTCTATAGCTTGTTTTATATCTGAAAATTAAAATAAAAGAAAAAGATTGGAAAAGGTTAGAAAACTATAAACAAAGTGAAAAGACAAGCCATAGACAGAGAGGAGATATTTTCAATGTATATGGCTGACAAAGGATCAGTATTCAGAATACATAAAGAAGTTCTACAAATCAACTAGAAAATCATTAACTACTCAAAAGAAGAAATAGGAAAAGGACAAAAATGAGACAATTTACAGAGGAGGAAACTTCAATGGTAACTGGTTAACTCTGGGAAGAAAAGGAGGGGGCAGAGCTTTACACAGGTCTTTAACATTTTGTTTCTTTGAAAAGAAAGAACACTGTGTAACAAATGTGTCAAGATGTTAACATAGGCTTAATATTGGTTGTCGGCACACAAATTTTATATTTTCTGCACTTTTTGATATGTTTAAAAGGTTTCATACAGAATCATAAAGTTAGTGTTTGTGTTTAGAAAAGACTAGAGACAGAAAAAAGAGTGCCTCCGTATAACAGAGCCTCAGAGAGAGCTGCTGATTGAACAGAAGTGACATCATCAGCTCTGTTCATCCAATGAAAACGTTTATCAGCTAATCATCAAAGGGTACCATATTCAGAACAGGGAAATTAATGAAACATCTTCACTGCATTTTTTTCTAAATGAAGTATATCAGTGGTCATTTAAGGCATGCATACCCCCCCCCCCCAAAAAAAGAAGTCCTTTTAAATCATCTGGTCCCTGTCCTCCAGATGTAATCAGCCTCAATCCATTCTGTCAAGTGACTGGACCTTATCGCTGTGGCACATCATAAGTGAAGGAGGTCCTGCTGTTTTTAGTTCTGCTTATAGTAAATCCTTGATGGCTTCCCAGCTTAGTGACAGGAGTGGATAGAGTGCAGGACTGGAGCCTTGAGAATTCAGTCTCTGGCAATGACTTTAAAAGTTGGACATGTGGCTTGACCTCCCCAGACCTCTGTTCTTCCATCTTTCAAATGAAGATCATAATATCGACCGCCAGACAGTACTTTTAAAATAGACTTCTTTTCTTGGATATTCATCTTTAGATAAACACATTATCCTACACAACAACCTCATGATAATGATGCCATTGGAACACATGGTCTAAGATTCCCTTACAGCTACCTTGATGAGTTCTTTTGGTACCCCTCCCTCAACTAAACTGTCTTGGGAGGGCCTAGAGATTGATCTACTGCACGTTGATTATATGATTATAAAGTATTTATTAAATTTCCAGATTAACCATCACTGAGCTATGAGTATGAGCTATTCATTTTGCAATGAGACTTAGTAACAAACATAGCAGAAACACGGGGAAAAAATTCAGGCATTTATTTTTCTTGCAGAATGACCACTAAGGTATCTTTATGTGTACAAATTATGTTAGATGGTAAATTTTAGAAACAGCTTAGGACTAACCTCTTGAATGCACATTCGTAAGTTAAACAAAAAAAAAAGATAAAGGAAAGGGGCTTCAATAAAGTTCAGTCACTCAGTTGTGTCCGACTCTTTGCGACCCCATGAACTTCAGCATGCCAGGCCTCCGGGTCCATCACCAACTCCCGGAGTTTACCCAAACTCATGTCCATCGAGTCGGTGATGCCATCCAACCATCTCATCCTCTGTTGTCCCCTACTCCTCCTGCTCTCAATCTTTCCCAGCATCAGGGCCTTTTCCAATGAGTCAGCTCTTAGCATCAGGTGGCCAAAGTATTGGAGTTTCAGCTTCAGTATCAGTCCTTCCAATGAACACCCAGGACTGATCTCCTTTAGGATGGACTGGCTGGATCTCCTTGCAGTTCAAGGGACTCTCAAGAGCCTTCTCCAACACCACAGTTCAAAAGCATCAATTCTTCAGCACTCAGCTTTCTTTATAGTCCAACTCTCACATCCATACATGACCACTGGAAAAACCATAGCCTTGACTAGACAGACCTTTGTTAGCAAAGTAATGTCTCTGCTTTTTAATATGCTGTCTAGGTTATAGCTTAAAATCATACAAATCTCCCAAAGCATATAGCATATCTCTGAAATGCCTTATATTCCAAAAGCTGATCTATTTTCCTCAGGTTAATCAGATCACGCTTAAAATACGTGATAATCAGTACCCGACTGCCTATTTGACCACAAGTGAAAAGAGCTAAAAATACCCGGAGATGGGTGCACTTACCTCCAGATATATAAACATACAAATGCACATATCATTTTATTTAAGCATTAATATGCTATAGCAAAGTTAATATGCCATTTTACTTTCACATTTCAGTTCAATTTCTCTAACAAAAAAGGAGTGAAGTTAGAATTTGATTTTCTCTGTTTATTTCATAGTGATTTACACATTTTTGTTGATCAAAATAGGGACATAGTCACCATGGATAAGATATTCCTATGCCTAAAATTCTAGAGTTTAACTCAAGGACTCAGAAAAGTAAAACATTTCCACATAACTAGATACTTTTGGTAAAACGACAGGCAACAAAAAATAGTCAAAAAATAGTTAGCTGTTTCTGAACATTACCCTCAGTTGGGTGGAGAAAACATTTTTCTTCCTGCCTTTATACATCAATGGAAAGCATACACTTAGATAAACACTTTTTTTGTTTTTTTGTTTTTCCCTTTTGGCTAAAGAAAGAAGGGGGAAAACAGGAGAGAAACCAGATAAGCAATAGAATTTAAGCTAAAACTATAACCCAGCTACAATATTTAGGGAGCTTGTATTCTGTAAATGAAAGCAAGGACTCCTGGACTCCTGCAAAGGCAAAAAGACTTCCTTGGTACACAACATGTGTTCCCCATTATTAGGAAAGAGTAGACAAAACTCAGCCCAAAGGAGCACCAATCATGTACAATTGCTTTTGCATCATTCCCAATAACCAGGGCTTCTCAAAAGCTCTGCATGCAGAGCATAGGTTGTGACCCATCCTGGTTAGCAGGTGAGTAGTCTGGCTGCTTCTTTCTGTGAATGATTAAGAAAAAAAGGAATGAATTTGGAGAGAGTTTGATAGACACAGAATCAACATGCCACCTATTCGTGCTTTTACCTGTGGTAAAGATCTACCATGTCTTTATCACCTCAGATGCTCTCAAACCACACTACCTGCTTACTGAATGGGAATATATGTGATGCCAGCATCATCTTGATGGAAACAAGAATCCCTGCCGGGGCTTATATAAACTCCTGAAGATCTGTAAACAAAACCTCCAGGAGATATTGAGAACATGTTGAATAACTTTGTCTCTCATGCATAATCACTCTAGGTTGCCTTCTCTGTGGTCTGTTAATTTAAATTTTTTATTGGCGTATAGCTGCTTTACAATGTTGTGTTAGTTGCAGGTGTATAGCCAAGTGAATCTGTTTTATACACACACACACACACACACACACACACACACATGTATATCCCTGGAGAAGGGAATGGCAACCACTCAAGTATTTTTGCCTGGAAAACTCCATGGACAGAGGAGTCTGGTGAGCTACAGTCCATGGGATTGCAGAGAGTAGAACATAAGTGAGCAACGAACACTTACTTACTTACTTATATACATATATAAGTGTAACTCTTTTTTAGATTCTTTTCCTATATAGACCATTGCAGAGTACTGAGTAGAATTCCCTGTGCTATACAATAGGTCCTTATTAGTTATCTATTTTATAAACAGCAGTGTGTTTATCTCTGTGATCTGTTTTTCAATAGCTAGCTATATTTGCCACTGAGCAGTTGGCCTCTAGAAAGTCAATGTGGTTTCCTAGAAATATTTCAAAGTTTGCAGCATTGAATCTCTTACTTGAAGTGTGATCAGAGCTGGCTGTAGATAAAATCATGACACAGGTGTTTACTTTCCCTCCAAGTTTCCTATGTCTCCTCTGTTATTACTTCATCACACCTTGGGATTTCCTTGCTCTAAGTCTACTGCCTAGAAATCCATATTACCATGACCAAGTGCCTGTGTACTCTCTGATACAAAGTATGCACTTAACAATTATTTGTTACATAAATAAATGAATCGGTGAAAAACCCAAGCCTGACAGAAATTCTCAAAGATGTGGGAAATGACTAGAAAAATGAGATGAACTCATGGGTTTGAAATAATGAAGGTTGATATGCAAACACATCCATTCTTTACTCACAAGCAGCATTTTCCTTTGCTGATACTCTGTTTAGGAAAAGGAAACTAAGTTGGAAGTGGAATGACAACTACACTGTGTCTTAGTCAGCTTGGGCGCCATAACAAAATACCATAGAATAGGTGACTTAAACACCAGGAATTTATTTTCTCACAGTTCTGGAGGTTGGAATTCTGAGATATGGCTGTCAGCATGGTTGGATTCTGGTGGGGGCTTGCACATGGCCACTTTCTTGCTGTGTCCTCACATGACAGAGAGAGGGACAGGAAATTTTCTATGTCTTGTTTTAGAAGAGCAATAATGCCATCATGAGGGTCCCACCCTTGTGACCTCATCTAAACCTAACTACCTAGCCTACCAAAGGCTCCATCTCTACATATTATCACATTGAAAGTTAGGGCTTAAACCTTTCAATTTTCAGGGACACAATTCAGTCCATAGCATACTGGTTTTGTTTTTAGGCTACCTGCCAAGGATTTCTAGTCTGAAGGTCAGAATACAGTTGGAATGTATTCTTGGGAAAAAAAACTGCATAGAATTCCTTGACCCCATTACCGTCAGCCATTCTATATAAGTTCCTTTGTATCAACTGATGCCACTGCCTACATAGTCTCACCTCTTCTTTCAAACTCCAGATCCTCTCATTAAGCATGAACATATCTGTATTAATGGAAGCCTCAAGTGCTGTAATTCATTTTGCTTTATCAGAGCTCAAATGCAAGCAGTAACAAGAAGTAATCATGTACTAAGGATTCCAATTGGCACACTAGCTACATTAAATTAGATTGTTGACAGTGTTTCTATTACCTGTAATAAACAAATAAAACCTGTTCTCACTAAGCATTGTTTCACTCTCAAAATGAGATACTATTTTTTTTTAATCCAAGCTGCACTCTTTTCCACTTTTCTAGACCTATGCTGGAGAAGGCAATGGCATCCCACTCCAGTACTCTTGCCTGGAAAATCCCATGGACGTAGGAGCCTGGTGGGCTGCAGTCCATGGGGTCGCGAAGAGTCGGACACGACTGAGCGACTTCACTTTCATTTTTCACTTTCATGCATTGGAGAAGGAAATGGCAACCCACTCCAGTGTTCTTGCCTGGAGAATCCCAGGGACGGGGGAGCCTGGTGGGCTGCCGTCTATGGGGTCACACAGAGTCGGACACGACTGAAGTGACTTAGCAGCAGACCTATGCCATTAACTCCTGGAGCTGCTTTATCCAGTATTCTATTCATCTGGAGCGCCTCATTCTTCATGACTATTTGCCACTTTATTCAGAGCCTAGGAGTGCACCAGCCATGGCTCATTCTTGCTGCCTCTCCACTCTTCCTATCCCCATCGCAACCTCCCCCGTTTTGGAGATCTGATCCTCACCTCATCACTGCTCCTCAGTCATTCGCCAGCTAATCTGAACAATGCTCAAAGCCGGGTGGAAGCTAATTAATTTAATTTTCACATAATTTATAAAACACCACAGCAGCTTCTTCAGAGGAAATTCAGATGTCATTGGCAGTTATCTTTCAACAGTTTTCTTAAAACTTTTATTAAATATATATTTTAGTAAAAATTTATGCAATTATTTGGCTATGCCAGGTCTTAGTTGCAGCATGCAAGATCTTTAATTGTGGCATGTGGGATCGAGGTCCCCGACCAGGTATCAAACCCAAGCCCCCTGCCTTGGGAGCAGGGGGTCTTAGCCACTGGACCACCAGGGAAGTCCCCCAAACAGCTTTTTAAAGGGAGGGGTCCAACCTTGATTCCGTTTCTTCTTTATAAATCCATCAAAGTCATGATGCAGATCTCCGCTGGGCTCTCTTGCAAGCAGCACCACCTCGTGCCTGTAGATCCGCTCACTGAGATGCCTGCTTTTCTTAGTGTTCCAGTTTGTGTTTTTGTTTCACTTCCTAGAAGGCTTTATGTTTTACCTTCCTCTCCTCTGGGGATGGCAGAGGAATGCAATGAACAGATGCATTCAATGATTCATTTCCATGAGCAGCCAGAGTGGAATCAAGAACTTCATCGACTGCCCCGCCTCCTTGTTCAGTTCACAGTGGAACCGCGTTATCCTGCCTTTCCTCTCTAGGTGCACGGTTGATGTAACAGACTGACCTCAGTCTAGAGCAGTGCTCTGTGGAATCTTAGCATAGGCAAATCTTTATTGCTGCAGCTAGGGTTTACAGCATTGGAGAAGGCAATGGCAACCCACTCCAGTGTTCTTGCCTGGAGAATCCCGGGGACGGCGGAGCCTGGTGGGCTGCCGTCTATGGGGTCACACAGAGTCGGACATGACTGAAGCGACTTAGCAGCAGCAGCAGCAGCAGGGTTTACGGCAATGGATCTTCCAGCCAAGTAGAAAGGAATTTTCAAAGGCATACAACTATAGAAATGTTAGTATTTTTAGCACACAAGCTATTGTAAAGTTGTATTCCAGATTATCGCTTCCAATGCATCTAATTACTCAGTTCAAGAATCTTATGCCAGGCAGACAGACACATCCTGATCTAAGTTATTCTTGAGTTCCTATAAATGCATGGGCTACAGTCTGTAGATCAACATTGGATTTTTAAGAGAAAGTTCCCCTTCTACACCATCCCCTTTGGTGCTCCCAACAGCGATTTCTCAGTCTTGATGGACTGTGTGGTTGAATAGGGTGGTAGTGGTGGAGGGGGAGGGGTGATCATTTGGTACTGTGTTTTGAGTGCTTCCTGGAAAAGACTATCTACACTCTCATAGCTATTAATAATGATAGCTAAGGCTTTTAACCACAGGCCCTTCCACAGAACTAATATTTCATGTTGAAAAATTATATGTCACTAACTGTGGAACTTTGGCAAACATGAATAAAAGTCGTGCTGGAGGTAAAATATGTTGTTCACCTGGTCCCTTGAAAATAAACTCTCTGCCATTTGCTGTTTTATTTTTAGGGAAGGATCCTAACCTTAACCCCCTCAAATGGTCTCCACGTACAATTAGCAGCAGCTAACCAGGATGCTTCCCTGCTGTCTCAGTGGTAAAGAATCCACCTGCCAATGTAGGAGATGCAGGAGACACAGGTTTGATCCCTGGGTTGGGAAGATCCCCTGGAGGAAGAAATGGCAATCCACTCCAGTATTCTTTCTTGCCTGGAGAAACCCACGGACAGTAGAGCCTGGCAGACTACAGTCCATGGGGTCACAAAGAGTCGGACATGACAGGGCATGCACTCACGTACCATCTACAGTTGGCTTGATGCAGGTGGTGTTTATTTTAATATATTTATTATTATTAATATATTTATATTGCATTCTCTATCACTCCCAAGGCTCCAAAATCACTGCGGATGCTGACTACAGCCATGAAATTTTTAATTGCTCCTTGGAAGAAAAGCTATGACCAACCTAGACAGCAAATTAAAAAGCAGAGACATTAGTTTAACAACAAAGGTCCGTCTAGTCAAAGCTATGTTTTTTCCAGTAGACATGTATGGATGTGAGAGTTGGACTATAAAGAAAGATGAGCACCAAAGAATTGATGCTTCTGAACTATGGTGTTGGAGAAGACTGTTGAGAGTCCCTTGGACTGCAAGGAGATCCAACCAGTCCATCCTAAAGGAAATTTAGGATGATGAATATTCATCAGAAGGACTGATGCTGAAATTGAAACTCCAATACTTTGGCCACCTGATGCGAAGAGCTGACTCATTAGAAAAGACCCTGATGCTGGGAAAGGTTGAAGGCGGGAGGAGAAGGGGATGACAGAGGATGGGATGGCTGGATGGCATCACCGACTCGATGGACATGAGTTTTATTGAGCAAGCTCCAGGAGCTGTGATGGACAGGGAGGTCTGGCATGCTGCAGTCCATGGGGTCACAAAGAGTCGGACACAACTGAATGACTGAACTGACCTGATCATTCCCAACCTCCCAATGTTTTTCAAAATGAGGCCATGGACCACCACTTCACACTCACCTCTGAAGCTTGTTAAAACAGCAGATTCATGAACCCATCAGCGGCCACATAATGCAGAATCTCTGGGACTGTAGTCTAGAAATCTGCATGTATAATAAGCACTTCACTGTGTATATGTACCACAGCTTTCTTATCCATTCGTCTGCCAATGGGCATCTAGGTTGCTTCCATGTCCTGGCTATTGTAAACAGTGCTGCAATGAACATTAGGGTACACGTATCTCTTTCAATTCTGGTTTCCTCGGTGTGTATGCCCAGCAGTGGGATTGCTGGGTCATATGGCAGTTCTATTTCCAGTTTTTTAAGGAATCTCCACAGTGTTTTCCATAGTGGCTGTAGTATGGCAAAAACCACTATAATACTGTAAAGTAATCAGCCTCCAGTAAAAATAAATAAATAAATTTTTAAAAAAAGCACTCCAGGTGAACAGGGGGTTAAAAATAAAAGAAATACAGTTATTGTAAAAATTAAAAATTATATTTTGTCTCATTTTATAAAACATTGGAACTTAACATTTTTTAAAAAATTGACACAGTGGGGAAATTACAAGGTGTGACTGGATGTGTGTGGTAGAGGGTAGGGGAAGAGTCCTGGAGAAAATGGCATTGAAGTTTAGATCTGAAGGCTGCATAGGAGTCTGGTAGGCTGGAAGGAGATGGATGAGTGACCGAGGGAGGAGAGAGAGGTGGACAATGTTTCAGGCACAGGAAACAGATTATATGAAGGTTTGCTGCAGCTGCTGCTAAGTCGCTTCAGTCGTGTCCAACTCTGTGTGACCCCATAGACGGCAGCCCACTAGGCTCCTCTCTCCCTGGGATTCTCCAGGCAAGAACACTGGAGTGGGTTGCCATTTCCTTCTCCAATGCATGAAAGTGAAAAGTGAAAGTGAAGTCGCTCAGTCGTGCCCAACTCTTAGCAACCCCATGGACCGCAGCCTACCAGGCTCCTACGTCCATGGGATTTTCCAGGCAAGAGTACTGGAGTGGGGTGCCATTGCCTTCTCCAATATGAAGGCTTAGAAGTGATCAAAGTTTTGCATGAATAAGCACTTGGCCAAAATTTATCTTTCACAGAAAATATATTCAGATCCAAAGGAGAAGGTAACATGGAATTTCAGGCCTTGTGACAAGTGTATAAATACTTTATTCTTGGGGGGAGTGGGGTAGTTAGAGGGAGGTTAGGAAGATACATGCCCCAAATCATACTAGGTGTAAGCCTTCCCCATGATACAGTGCCAGGGGAAAAAGCAACCTTTAGTATTTCTGTCCTGGTAGAAAATTGCTGACCTGCTTCTTCTGATTGGGAAGAAAAATGACTTTAGTAGGTGTTAAGCAGCGGGTGGCGACCACTGTTTCTTTAAAGACAACATGTGAAACACTGAAAATTTATTTCCCAATAAACTAGATTTTCTGAGCTGAACCAAAAAAAGAAAAAAAAAGCACCATACAATAAAGAGCATAAGGAACAAGAATATTTCCAATTGCTATTAAATATAACCCAAGTAAAGTGATTCACTGTGGCTCAGGTACAGGCTCTCTGTCAAAACAATTCATAATGGTTCAGCTTCTAAAGCTACACTTCCATTTGACAGTTACTTCCTTTTTTTATTTTGTTTTGTTTAAAGTTGGCTACAATTTTCAATCACAGTTATCAGTTCACCACTTGGATGAAGGTGACCCAAGCAGCCCTTCTTTATCTAATTCCTGAGGTGCCCTTAGATTATCTTTCACAAACAAAGTCTACAATGATAACAGGAAAAATAAATTAAATCAAAGATGAGGGTTTATCAGATGCCATCTTCTGTGGGCTGTGCTTTTTTTTATTAAACATTAATCAAATAATCTTTTGAAATGAGGGGTGTGGTTATCCAGAATCTTCTTCCCCCTTGCATGGCTAATTCAACAATCTTAATTAAGAAAGCCTTTTATGATGAGTTTTACAAACAAAAGCTGCCATCAGTTTGCCAGCCAAATATATTACCTTATTATTTTGAGACACATTTGTATTTTTAAAAGGAATGAAAACTTTCATCAAATAAACCAAAAGGAAACTAGCATGGTAAAAGTTGAAATAAAAATTTTACAGTTAAATAATTCCACTACTAGCAATGATATAATTTAAATCAGCATTTCATAATATGTAAGAATGTTGCATGCATGCATGCAAAGTCGCTTCAGTCATGTCCAACTCTTTGTGACCCTATGGACCATAGCCTGCCAGGCTTCTCTGTCCATGGGGATTCTCTAGGCAGAATACTAGGGTGGGTTGCCATGCCCTCCTGGAGGGGATCTTCCTGATCCAGGGATCGAACCCATGACTCTTTCATCTCCTGCACTGGCAGATGGGTTCTTTACCACTAGTGAGTGACACCTGGGAAGCACAATATATGGGAATGTTAGTGAGTGTTTTAAGAGAAAAAATTATTAATACAAACAAATTTGGAAAACTTTGTGTTAACCACATATGTACAGGTTTCTTAATTAAGGACTTCTCAGAGTCTTTAATATGCTGACACATATCAATTACCAAGAGAAGTATATGGTAAGCAGGAGTTCCTAAGCACATTGACTGTTTACTTTTTTTCAGTAAATAGTTCAAAACTCTGCCTTTAAAACCACAATATTGTAAAGTAATTATCCTCCATTTGAAATAAATTAATTAAAAAAAACTCTGCCTTTATATTTTGGGAAATTAGAATAGTTTGAAAAAAATCATTATCTCTAAACTTAAGAAATGGTATAAAACTTGTTTAATCACTTCTTTTAAAATTACCTGTATTCAAGATATCTTCAAATCTCTTAAACCATCCCACCAATGCAGTCTTCTAGTCAGCGACTTTCAGCATTGGCAGTGTAGTGTGTCTATAACTTCCATATTGGACATGTAAGCCAGGGTGACTAAACAAATTGGACTGAGCCAAGATTACCACTTTACATGATTGAGTCACAAACTGTAGACATAATTAGTGAAAAATGTGTGTGTGTGAAACAGAAAGTATGGAGAAAGAAGGCTTATTTGCTTGTTGTATTCCTCCTATACATTCTCACTCAAAACAGAAGAACAAAATTGGAGTAGTTATCAGAATGGAGTTGTCAGAAAGTGGATAAAATTGAGTATTTTTGCAGCCTTCATAATTACTTTAAGACTGAACAAGGAATGTGGGTCTTAACAAGCCGCAATAGTTCAGAATGAGCCTTGATATTCTGAGTAGGCTTTCTAATCAGCAAATTGAAAAATTACCATGCAGCCCCAGAAATACCATCCTACAGTATGTCTTTTAGCATTATTATATATTATCAAGTCAATTGTAGTTCTTTTTTGGGGGGTTATGCATTGTGACATTTTTACATGATAGCTCTCAACGGGCCTTTTAGTACTGATAAGATAACCTAGTTTATAGAACTATTTTACTTGTTTTAGGAGGTCTCTAATCATGTAATCATAGGTGATTTGGAAATGGCTTTGAAGGACTCTTAGAGCTGTTGAGTTAATAACATGCATTACCAACATTCCATGAAATTTTTTATACTCCCAAAATGTTCACTCTCTAAATGAGCCATTCTTATTCTCTTTCCCTCCTCCTCCTCTCTCCTCATCTATGTGGGCATGTGTACATAATGTGGGCTGAATTAGAATGAGTACTCTAATTTTACATATCATGAGAGATAGCATCTCTTGATATAGTGCAGGCCTGGAAGTCATTCGCAAACACTCATAGTACACTTAAATTTCCTGTGGTTAGTCAAAAGGATACTGACCTTGCTCTTCTTTTCAGTCTTTCCCACTCCTACTCACATCTATGCTCATCAATTTCTACTACTCTCCCTATGGAGTTGCTAAATGTAACACATTACTGATTTTGGAAGACTAGCCTGTGAAAAAGAATGGGCACTCTCACTTATACACTGTTGCTAGGATTGTAAACATATATAATCTTTGGGGAGGACATTTTAGCAGTATATACATATCAGATATCTTTCATTTATTTTCCTGTCAAAATATTAAATGTGTATATCCTTTGACTCAATCCCACTTCCTAAAGGATAATTACACAGGTGGTGCACCTGTGTAATTATGGATGGATGTACATGGAATTCATTGTAGTGTTGCTCATATAAATAAAAAATTGGAAATGACCTAATTGCCCACACATACAAATGAATATAATGCAGCCGAGGTAGATCTATATATACTGACATAAAAGGATTTCCAGTGTACATTGTTTAGAAAGGGAAGAAGCCAGACATAATAACACATATAGCACCATCTTATTTACATTTTAAAAATATAATAGAAGGACACCTAATACATTATTATTATTGAGTACTTCTGCATAGGGGAATGGGTTGAGGACAGGACTTTTCAGTTTTATATTTTTGTATAGTTTGTTTCATTTCTGCAGTAAGCATGTAATGCTGTATTAATTGTGTAACTAATATTTTTACAGTAAAATGAGGTTGTAATAATCTCCAAAACATTAGTTTCAAAAGTCATACACTCAGAGGAAAGAAATGAAAGGCATTCGATGATAGTTCTCATCAGGCAGATTAAAGTATTATTAAGGGACATACTCATTTCTTCTCTTAGGTTTTAGGCCAGTGAAATATCTATTACTTCTTTGACTACTGGTGGTGCACGGACCCTAGAGTGTCCCCCATGTTCATGCCCTTATATAATTCCCTCCTTTGAGTGTAGGCACAGCCTATGACTTGCTTCTAGCCAACAGAATATGGCAAAGGTGATGGAATATCACTTCCCTAATTATAATGCCACTTATTCATATAAGACTCATTTTACCAGCATATAGTAGAGAGTCTTTCTCTCTCTCTTTCTCCCTCATGCTGTCTTTGAAGAAGCTGCCATGCTGTGAGTGGGCTTATGAAGGGGGTATTGGAGGGGGTCATCAAAAAGACATGACTGCCAATTGACCCTTAAGCTGAAACCTGGGCAGCGGTTCCTCATCCCTTCCCCTGCCCTTGGAATGTACATTCTGTCCCCAGAGCAGGAGTTGTTTCAAAGAAGCAGCTTTGAGAAAGAAAAATGTGGAGACCATTTGGATGGTATAAGTGAACAAACCCAGCTAAGACCTCTACGTAAACTTTCAAGATTCTGGTGAGTAGGTGCAGAGATTTACTTATCTTGCAACCACCCAAGAGAAGCCCTGTATGTAAATTCCCTTGTTTATTAAAACTGCTACCTACAAGTCTGGAGTGGTCTAAGTCTTTCTTTGGTCTCTCCTTACCCCCCATGTATGGGGGCACTTCAGATTTTACCTGGGGAACTCTTGAGTTCGCTAACCCACAAGGGGGCCATGTGGCAAGGACCAGAGAGTAGCTTCTAGTGGCTTGAGAGCAATCCCTGGCTTACAACCAGCAAGAAAATAGGAAAGTCAGTCCTACAATCACAGGAATTTAATTCTGCCGACAACCACATGCATTCAGAAGAGGATCCTCAGATGAGACATCAGTCCCAACTAACATCATGATTTCAGCCTGGTAAACCAGGAGCAGATAACTCATTTGGGTGTGCTTAGACTCCTGACTCATAACAGTTGTGAGATAATAAATATTTGTTGTTTTAAGTCCTTAAGTTGTATGCTCATTTGTTACACAATTACCTCATTCTACAATCCGTCTGATGCCATAGAAACCAGTAGAATACAAGAGAATACACTATCAGCTAATTTGTCTACCAACTCCCTCTCACTGAATCACTAGTGAGTCCATACATATGAACTTTACAAATCACTTTCTGTATGTTAGACACTAGCCTATGCATTTACATCACTTATCTTACAATATCCTCACATTACTTCTATGAAGTGGCTGCAGATAAGGATGCTGTGGCTTGAAAAGTTGACAGAATTTGCCCAAGGTGGCACAGCTAGTATGTAGCTAACCCAGGATTCATACCCCAAATCTCTGTTTAACAGGACAATAAAAAAAATCAACAAATTATCCAATGTTTAAAAAACTCATTTCACTTTCAGATAATATATTTAAAATCAGTGATTAAAAAACAAGATGTTAGTCTGGCTATCCACCCAAAGTTAGTAGATCAAATACTACTTCTTTTCCCTAAAATATGTTACATCTTCCAGTGATTTAAAATAAAAAGTTAGTAAGAGTTATTAACAGTAGAACTTGGCTATAATATCACATAGCTTTCTGTATTCTGCCATTCATATAATTTCCTCTCTGAGTTACACCAAACACAGTAGTGGCTGATAACCCATGTCAAGGGTAGTTCTGTTCCTTAATATCAGGAGATCAGTGATTTTTAAGTTCACATGGGCTTCCTTTTAAAGGAAATAAACCCTACAAAACTAAAAAGCCTGAAGCATAGAGCTGCATACCAGAATATGACACAATCAATGTAATCATCAATAGGCAAGTTGAGATAAACATCATACTGACAGGATATGTAGCTGAAGAAGGCCAGAGGAAGAATGACTCAATTTTATTTTTCCCATGGGCAAAGGCAGAAAGAGTGTCATCACGAACAAATTAAGTCCCACCACAAAGCATTTGTACACTGTGGCATGCCAGAAAGCAAAGGGCAAACCACTAATCTCCACAGATAATAATTAGAAAAAAAACAGTACCCCCCAAAAATCAGGAATACTAAGGGCAAAAGAATATTAGGAAAATCACTATCAATTGTGACGACTCTTCTAGAATGTGCATTTTGACTGATTTTATAGGTTGTGATTTTCTCACCACAGGCATTGAGAATTGGCATTCAAACACTAGGAGAGCAAAGTTTAATTAACTTAGATTTCTGAATAAAGAGACAACCAGAGAGCAAAAGGGATATCCAATGCTATGGCTAAATCTGCTGTTCAAACTGCAGAACCATATGCACTGCTGCTTTTATTGCCTCTTCACCTTATCAGCTGAAAATTGTTGCCACATCAAGAAAATGATCTCCGTGATCCACATTTTCTCCCATTTATGACCTCTCCTCTCTCTGCCTTCTCTTCAGAGTCAATGCAATGTATAACTTGCACCCTGAGATCAGAGATGGAGGTCAAAATGAATGGAGGAGACGCCAGGAGGAGAGCTCTGAATATTACAGGGTAATGCAAGTAAATAATCAGGTAGATTTTCTGAGGACTCCAGAAAACTTCTGGTTTACATCTGATTTGGGGATGAGAATGGATAGAAAGGATATATAATAGATCAAAATACATCTTATATCGAAGTGGCATGCATGTGCCCAGGCGCACACATACACAATACAAACATAAATTCCTGATATTCAAGCAACCCATAATCAAGTTCAGATCTGCCTGTCCCAATATAAGTCTCACTACTCTTCCACTTGACCTTGGGCAGGGTGATGAAACAACATCAATGGCATCTAAAAATTCTGGAGAACCTAGAGAAATCATTTTCCTCAAAGGAACAATTGGACAACAGTACTAACTTCTACTGAAAGTTTAAGTAGGATAAGAAATAAAATGAGGACTGGGTCAAAATGTTAGTGATGATCTTTATGACTGTAATAGAATAGTGGAAATAGAAGTCAAATTACAGTTTATTTTATTCATTTGATTCAACAAATACTTCTTTTTCTACAGCTACGTGCCAAACATTGTTATAGCTGGTAAGAATTCAGAGAAAAATCCTTTGTGTATGGACTTAAGTTCTAGTGGGGAAAGCAGATAAATAATAAGACAAATAAGTTGAAGTATATTAGATGGTGACAAGAGCTAAAGACAAAATTAAAAAAAAGAAGGGAGATAGGGTATACATGTATGGGTAAGGAATCTGAAGTTGTCATTTTAGATGATACAGTCAGGTAAGGGCTAATGGAGTAGGTTATATTTAGGTCAAGACCCCAAAATATTAAGGAATAAGTCATGAAGACTGAGGACTTAATGGTAAAGGAAGAAGTGCTTACCAGGTAATAGAGAAATTGATACAAGTGAGAGAGAAGTAAAGGTTTAAGTTCTAAAGGAAGTGAGGAATGTATGGGGTTAAACACACAATGAAAATTGACATTAAAAAGGGGGAGGGCTACTTATGACTGAAAATTCTGGTGAGACTCAGTATAAACACAGGGATATTGAAAGTGAGGTGACAGAACGCTGAGACAGGAAACAAGCTTTTCTGTTGGCTCTGAGAGTGAGTAAAGCAAGTAGTTCAAAGAAGATGGCAATATAGCAATGAGAGTGGGGTGCTTAGAAAAGGAGTTGAGTTATGGATAAAAATACGGACAAGGGGGTGGTCTTAAGGACTTGGCTAAGGTTTGATATTATGAATATGAAGTGGCACTGGTCAGGCATGTGAGTTTCTCTGACAATTGTCAGCACAGTGGAAAAAGAAAGAAAGAAAATATCAACTGAAAACAATCAGATGGGCAAGATGACATAAGGATCTCAAAGAGTTCATGGTAAAAATGTGTTGGAATTAGTAAGAAAGAAATCATAAAAAGATCTGAAGGGTAGGTAAATAGGTAGCTAAGGAGTTGTGAGGCCCTAGAGTTCTTGACACCAGAAGTGATTTAGGGGTAGAAGTGACTTTCTGAAGATGAGTGGAGGCAATGATCATTGGCCTGAAGAAAGTCAAGGAACAATGATGTAAGTTAGGATTTCAGGTGAGTTATCTGTCAAAACATACAGATTATTTCAGGTGAATATTTTTTCTGTCAAAAAAGTAGATTTGTCAGTCTAAAGCAAAAATCAGGCAGAATATAAATCTAGACATGTATTATATTCAAGGTAAAAAAAAATTAAAATGCCAATTATACAAGCTCAACTAGAATTTCCCTTCAAGTGAAGGCTTCTTGCATCCCTCTTTCTTCTCTTTCCTGGCCAAATGACTTCCTTCCTCCTCTGTATTCCATTACTCCTTTCCTCATATCTCAAGGGTGGCATTTGTGTGTGTGCATGCATGCTAAGTCGCTTCAGTTGTATCTGACTCTTCCTGATCCTATGGACTATAGCCTGCCAGGCTTCTCTGTCCATGGGATTCCCCAAGCAAGAATACTATAGTGGGTTGCCATGCCCTTCTCCAGGTGATCTTCCCGACCCAGGGATCTAACCTGTGTCTCTTCCATCTGTTGCATTGGCAGGCAAGTTCTTTACCACTAACACCACCTAGGAAGCCCAGTATGGCATATATTGCATTGTTATTACAGGATACTTAACTTTTCTGCTAGTATCTTAATCTTATGGAGAGTAGGTACAATATATTGTTTATCTTTTCATCACTAGAGCCTGGCATGGTGAAAGAGGTAAATACATCATCTGAATCATAAATCTATCTAACATTGTCAACTGCTGCTGCTGCTAAGTCGCTTCAGTTGTGTCTGACTCTTTGTGACCCCACAGAAGGCAGCCTACCAGGCTCCTCTGTCCCTGGGATTCTCCAGGCAAGAATCCTGGGGTGGGTTGCCATTTCCTTCTCCAATGCAAGCATGCGTGCTAAGTCGATTCAGTCGCGTCTGACTCTGTGCGACCCTATGGACAGCAGCCCAGCAGCCTCCTCTGTCCACAGGATTCTCCAGTCAAGAATACTGGAGTGGGTTGCCATTGTCAACAGCCATTCAGTAAATGAGAAAATACCCCCCCAAATGCCTATTGCAAACAAAAACTCATTGCAATACAACAGAAAATGTTTTGTAAATACTATTTGGAGAAAGAATCTCAAAATCTAAAGACATATTTTAAATAGATGCTCTCAACTGTTGTTAGGAGAAATAGTGGAAAAAGGATTTAAGTTAAAATAATGACTTTCAAAGTAATAAAATGCATTAACTCTGGGGAAATAGGATAAACTTATTCAATAAAAGATAATATAAGTCCAGCTATATTGCACTAAACTCTGCCTGGTAGGGTGATAGAAAAACATAAAATTGAATTGGATTAAAAATGATGTTTTTTGCAAATGGACATACAAAGAATACTTAAAGACTGAATATTAGCCAACATCACTAAAGGAAAAAAAACTCATTAATTCAAGTCCACTTCATAGTCATCTAACCTACATAATCTTCATTAGTGTTATTTTGAGATGTTCTGGTTTAATTAAAATTGGTAGTGTCCAAGAATATTTCACAGGTAGGTGAGACTTCCCTATATTTTACATTTGATGGCTTTCATATATTTTATATTCTTATATTTACCTTTATAAGTCACAGTTCTTAACTGAAATCAGGATAAAACTTGAGTATAGAAGCATATACTAAACTTCTCATCTATGTCTTTTCTTATCTTATTTGGGCATTATCTGCCACTTAGAAAATATATATACAAAACCATCTTTCCCAGCCATTATTGAGCATTACTTAAACACATTACTTTGTGTGAAATTCTCCACTCAAAGAAATAATAATACAAAAAAAGCTAAAGGTGGAAGTTCAATAGAGTTGTTATGATGACTCATGCTAGAAATACAGATTTTAAAAAGTATAGAGTTTGAATAAGTAACATGAAGAACATGTAACAGGCTGGAGGGTTCTAATATCTTTACTTTATTCCTTTTTAAGGTTTCTTAAGCCCTTCACTGTGTAGTTTTTCTCAGTTTTGATTTTGAAGTAATTTTACAAGCAAAACTTAAATTATCTGAAAGATCAGGGTGACAGGTGAAGAAGGAAAAGGGAAGTTGAAGCTTCGGTCCTCCCCACCCCCCACCCCCGATCCAGATTGTGTTTCCTTTCAGTTTTACATCTTGGATTCTTTTGGAAATGATGGTCACAAGAGAGAAAAGTAGACTCTAGGTGGGTGGGTGGGTGGGGGATGGGAAATAAAGCCAAGGGGAAAGGAAGATTTGTGTATAGAGGGTAAGCAGGTACTTTGGAGGAGTCTCCCCAGCCTATGTATGTTTGGGGAGAAGTGTGGGAAGGGGAAAGGAGTAAATTCAGCAATAATGTCAACATAGAAAGCAAATAAGAGTGCTCCTCTCTTTAGGATCTATGAAGGGGTATTAAGTAAGGTTGTAGGATTTCTAGTTTTTTTTAAAGAATACATTGCTACTATATATTATAATATTGTGTCTTAGATACACACTTTACTCAGTGCTATTTCAATTCTAACTAGCAATTATCCTCCCTTCTAGAATGTAAGCTGTTAAAACCAAATTTAGTAAAGCAGTTCATATGAGAAAGAGTCTCAATGGTCTTTCAGCTTATTCTACTTTCCACAGGGAACATTTTATTAATGTTTCCTTTGGACTTGTGACTCCAGAGAAATCTTGTCACCTTAAGACATCCTTTAAAATACACATGGCACATGGAAAGATGTTCAATATGGCTAATCAAAACCATAATGAGATAAAACCTATCACCTCACATCTGTCAGAATGGCTATCATAAAAAGGTCACAAATAACAAATGTAGGCAAGGATATGGAGAAAAGGGAACCCTTGTATACTGTTGATGGGTACATATATTGGTACAGACACTATGGAAAACAATATGGAAGTTTCTCAAAAAACTAAAAATAGAACTATCACATCAATTCCATTCCTGGGTATATATCCAAAAACACTAATTTGAAAAGATCACATGCTCCCCAAAGTTCATAGCAGTATTGTGCACAGTAGGCAATATTTGGCAGCAACCTAAGTGACCATCAACAGAGGAATAGATAAAGAAGATGTCTTATTCATACATATACACACAATGGAATACTACTCAGCCATAAAAATATTTTGCATTGCAGCAATATAGGTGGACTTGGAAGATATGCTAACTGAGATAATCAGAGAAAGATAAATACTATATGGTATCACTTATATGCAGAATCTAAAATAAACTAGTGAATTTAACAAAATAGAAACAGACTCATAAATACAGAGGACAGATTACTGGGGAGAGAGAATAGGGGAAAAGAAACATGGGGGTAGGAGATTATGAGAGGCAAATAATTACGTATAAAACAAACTATAAGGATATATTGTACAACATGGGGATATAGCCAATATTTTATAATGACAATAAATGGGGTATAACTTTTAAAGATTGTGAAACACTATATTATACACCTGTAACATATAATACTATATAGCAACTATACTGCAATCAAGAGAAAGAAAAAATTACTATACATAAAAATATTAAAATGAAATAAAATAAAGCACAGATGGGAAGTCCTATAAAGAGTTTGTCATGGTAACAACATTTAAATTATAAATCCTAGATTCTTGGTACAAAATAAATATTATGGGCTATAATAGGGAAGTTACTTCCTAAGAGAAGGGGTAATATACATAGCACAGTTACTCTAAGTATTCCCAACATGACAAATTATGTCAATAATTACTCTTTTTCTTAAGGTCAGTAGGTTGAGAACAGAGTTGTCAACATAGGAGTTTTCTATTATCCACAAACATTTGATGGGTATCAGACAATGAAAAATCTTTCTTTAGCTATTACCTCAGAAATATGAGAAAGGATCTTTCTGGACAGGATTTTTGAATCTTCAGGTCATGATCCATTAACGGGTTGTGAAATCAATGTATGGGGTCCTAAAATGCACTTTAAAACAAAAGGTTATAGTAGGATAGGGTAGAACAGAGTAGATGACAATAGGATAGGTTATCACAGTGCATTGCTATGTAGTGTTTGATGAAACTGCTTTGTGAACCTTTAATATATTCACACATATTATGTGTTTACTGGGCTTCCCTGGTAGTTGAGAGGTAAAGAATCCACCTGCAATGCAGGAGACACAGGAGATGCAGGTTTGATCCCTGCATCAGGAAGATCCCCTGGAGAAGGAAGAGGCAACCCACTCCAGTATTCTTGCCTGGGAAATCACATGGACAGAGGAGCCTGGTGGGTTATAGTTCATGGAGTAGCAAAAGAGTCAGACATGACTTAGCGACTAAACAACAATGTGTTTACTGGGTTGCAATGGAAAATGTATTTCCTATTGTGGATCACTGCCAAAAAAGTTTGAAAGTTACTGTTATAGGAGCTGCCTCTACATCTCACAGAGAGTAGAAAAGAACTTTACTCATGACCACAGATATGACCACAAGATTATTTTCCTCTCAGGGAAATATCATTTATCACATTCTCAGGAGAACAAATACTTATCAACTGGGAAAAATGATATATAGATGCACATGAATCCCCAAGATGATAAAAAAAATCAGCAAGATGGAACAATAGAAATATAAAAGAAAAAAGAGAAAATTGCCTGTGAAAATAGAAGGGTAAAAGTAGAAACCCAAATTTCCATTAACTGGTGAATAGATAAGTGTGCTGTACCCATACAATGGACAATTATTTGGTAATTAAAAGGAATGAAATGCTGATGCATATTATGCCACGGACAAACCTTGAATATATACAAAGTGAAAGAAGCCAGATGCAAAATGCCACATAGTACATGATTCCATTTCTGTGAAATGTTCAGAATAGGTAAACCTATAGAGACAGCAAGTAGATTAATGGTTTCATAGGGTTGGAAGATACAGGGTTAGGGGTCTGATAGCTAAAGGGTAGAAGGTTCTTTTTGCGGTGCTGAAAATGTTCTAAAATTGTGTTTATGGTTGCATATATCAGTAACTGTGGATATACTGAAAACCAATGAAGTGTATGGCATGTGAACTATACCTCAAAAAGCTGTTGAAAAATACTTAAAATATTCTTCAAAAATAAGAAACTCAGTAGCAATCTGAATATCAATATTACACACAGGTCAGGGGAAAGAAAAACTAGGTCAAAATGTGTTGGTGAGCTGTTGTTTTCGCTGGTCAGTGCTTTTCAACCTTCTTTTTATAAAACTTTACCTTAAATATTTTTTTGTACACTACCCCTCTCTAACTCTCATGTTTTGGGTTAGGCTGACCTCATTCCCAGGTCCATATGTAAACCTTTTTTTTTTTTGGTTTTCTTTTTTTTTTTTTTTTTAATTAGTTGGAGGCTAATTACTTCACAACATTTCAGTGGGTTTTGTCATACATTGATATGAATCAGCCATGGATTTACATGTATTCCCCCTCCCTAGGCTTAAACAACCGGCAAAACTTACTCCTCTGGCCATGGGGATTAATTGAGTTGGGCAAATGACTAACCAAAAGGAATGAGATGTCTTAGACATTTCCTAGAGTTTCTGGGAAAGAAGAAGGCTTTCCTCCCCTATGAGAAGACATTCTGCCACCACTACATATCCTGAAAATGTAGCTGAGAACCAGAGAGTAGACCTGAACCAATAAATAGAGATAAATTAGACCTGGATGATATTCAGTTCAGTTCAGTTCAGTCGCTCAGTAGTGTCCGACTCTTTGCAACCCCATGAATCGCAGAATGTCAGGCCTCCCTGTCCATCACCAACTCCCAGAGTTTACTCAGACTCATGTCCATCGAGTCGGTGATGCCATCCAGCCATCTCATCCTCTGTCGTCCCCTTCTCCTCCTGCCCCCAATCCCTCCCAGCATCAGGGTCTTTTCAAATGAGTCAACTCTTTGCATGAGGAGGCCAAAGTACTGGAGTTTCAGTTTCAGCATCAGTCCTTCCAATGAACACCCAGGACTGATCTCCTTCAGGATGGACTGGTTGGATCTCCTTGCAGTCCAAGGGACTCTCAAGAGTCTTTCTCCAACACCATAGTTCAAAAGCATCAATTTTTCAGCACTCAGCTCTCTTCACAGTCCAACTCTCACATCCATACATGACCACTGGAAAAACCATAGCCTTGGCCAGATGGACCTTTGTTGGCAAAGTAATGTCTCTGCTTTTTAATATGCTGTCTAGGTTGGTCATAACTTTCCTTCCAAGGAGTAAGCGTCTTTTAATTTCATGACTGCAATCACCATCTGCAGTGATTTTGGAGCCCCAAAAAATAAAGTCTGACACTGTTTCCACTGTCTCCCCATCTATTTCCCATGAAGTGATGGGACCAGATGCCATGATTTTAGTTTTCTGAATGTTAAGCTTTAAGCCAACTTTTTCACTCTCCTCTTTCACTTTCGTCAAGAGGCTTTTTAGTTCATCTTCACTTTCTGCCATAAGGGTGGTGTCATCTGCATAACTGCACCCTAATCAAGCCATGGGCTTCCCTTGTGGCTCAGCAGGTAAAGAATCCGCCTGCTGTGGGGGAGACCTGGGTTTGATCCCTGGGTTGGGAATATCCACTGGAGAAGGGAAAGTCTACCCACTTCAGTATTCTGGTCTGGAGAATTCTATGGACCGTGCAGTCCATGGGGTCGCAAAGAGTCAAACACAACTGAGCAACTTTCACTTTCACTAATCAAGCCATATCTGAAGACAGATATAAACCTGGAGTCCAACATTCACCTTGTCCTTCAGCCAGACTGTATTAGGTAATCTGTCACTCTCATAATGAAGAGTAATAACTGATATAGATACTAATGCATGTGTGTGCACAGACACTCACACTTATTCAAGAAAACAAGGAAAAATAGAGATGCTTGTTGTGAAGAGAATGAGACTTGCTAGGAACTAAAAAAAAAAAAAAAATACAATTTACTTGAAAAGTCTATCCATCCTGCTACAGTAGCCTTAACTAACTGCCTATCACTATCAGTTCAGTTCAAGTGCAAAACTACCACCATCTATTACTAGTATTTTCAAAACATAGGATTATAGCAAAAATGTATTAAAAATTAACTCTGCAAAATCAGAGGTGTCACTCAGTCTCCAATCAGATCTTTATGGAAACAAGTATGGAATAGGGAAAAAAACAAAACAGGGACCTAAAAGCCTTAACTTACATAATGTATTTATGTTAGTAACAGGTCATTAAAGATATGTATTTACAAAATATCTTTTGTAAATAGATAGGCAGGTAAGGCAGTTATTATCTGATTTGAAGAGGCATCAGTAAGGGTCCTTCTGACTAACAAATATATTACTAGCTAGCCTCACTGCCTGAAATCAGTGAATAACTACTTACACTGCATGCCTACATTAGACAAAGCATTGTGCTAAGTACTATGGGATTGTACAAGGCATTTTTCTTATTGTTTAGGAGCCTATAGACTATATGGGGAGAGAGGAAAATTTGTGCAGAAACACACACATGAAAAGAATAATGAAAGATACTATATAGAGTTAAGAAAGCAGAGATAGAACAAAATATGAGTACTGTAGAAGTTAAGAAAAGAAGGTCAGTGTGGGCTAGAATACATAATAAGCAGACTCCTGATAACCCCATATATGAGATACACTTTGAACAAGGGATAGGATACAATGAAGTAGAGAAAAGGCTCAAGCCTACTCTCAGTAAAACAACTAAGGTAAAATCAAAAAGACAGAACTGACTATAATAGAATTTTCACACTGCTGATATTAAGTTGGAGTTGAAAAGGAATCAGATTATAGGTTATTTTAAATGCCAGGAAGGGAACTTTAGATGTAAGAGAATTAGGAAGTAGAAGGCATTCAATGTGAAGAATGTTCTCTGTTGCTGAGATGGAAGAGGCTATGGGAGAGAGACCTGAGAATGGTCTCCAGGAGCTAAGAGTGGTACCTTTTCTCTTAACTGACGTGGTATATATTTTCTCTGTTGTGTGTATTATGTTTGCGTGTCTCTTCTGATAATATGGAAGTTTCATACAGTGTTTTCAGTTCTACTATTACCAACTAATGGTTACCTCTGCAGTCATAAATTATTTAACTATATGTATAAAATATTCTATAATTTTGTAGCCAGTATCTGGAACTGGTGTCAGGGAGAGCCAAGTGAGGCTCCTAGGCCACAGAATTCAAGAAGGCACTAACATTTTTGTGAAGGATGGTGTTGGCACCTAATACTGAGTGCTACCTTAAATTCAGTGGTCTAGACACTTTGCTTGCCTCACATTTCAAGAGCTCTATTTTCCACCCCAGTGACTTAATAGGGGAGCCAGGTGGCGCTAATGGTAAAGAACCTGTCTGCCAATGCAGGAGATGTAAGAGACACAGGTTGGATCCCTGGGTCAGGAAGATCCCCTGGAGAAAGACATAGCAACCCACTCCAGTATTCTTGCCTGGAGATTCCTATGGACAGAGGAGCCTGGTGGGCTACAGTCCATAGGGTTGCAAAGAGTCAGACATGACTGAGTGGCAACCTAACACACACACACACACACACACACACAATGACTTTATAGGCTGATTCACTGTCTACCAGTTTTGAATTTTATTGTGAAGTAGTCTCAGGGCACCTTGTTTTACCCAGATGTCCTAAAGACTCTTAAAGTCTCGTCACTTTAACAGTGCGTGTCTCAATGATCATCTTGGGATATATTGTGCTTTTTCAACCTACAAATTCAAGTTAACTTCTAGAATGTTTTCTTGAATTTGATCTTTGCATATTTTTGTTACTTTTGTTTAGTTCTCAGGGGATAACATGCTCACCTAGGTGGGATCTACTTTGTCCACATTACATAGATTTTTATTTAGAACTGTTTATCCTATGAATTTATCTTGCTTTTTTCTGTTTTGTTCTTCATGTATCTTAACTGTATTTTTGGCAGTGTCTGTTCTCCTTAGTACTGCCAGTGTTTGTTTCATTTTCATGATTATTTTTTTCTCTTCTGTTATTTTCATGAGCTTCACTGTCTCACATTATTTCCCTTTATGTTGTTTCATTATAACTTTATCACTCTCTTTTGAGCTCTCTGATTTATATACTGTGTCCTTTCATGGCAATATGTTCTGTTCCAACTTTTTTCTGCTTGTGGGTCATATGTCCTTAGTGAGTGCTTATTTGCCATTTGTTTTTCCTATTTTAAAATTTTTCTTCTGGTTCCTTTGTAGATTATGTTCCATTTAGATTATTACTCATCTTTGAATAAGGTTAGTTCTTCCTGGACCAGCTATTATTAATAGGTTCATGCAGGGGACAGGCTAATGCACTGTTCCTAACAGAAATTTTACGTAGTTCAGAGCAAAGATCCTTTCAACACAATGTGAGTGTGTGTGTGTGTGTGACAGATAGAGAATTGTTTTAGCTTTTATTTATCTCCAGTGAATGAATCTTGGAAACTGTATGGCTACTCAAAATTCATTACCTCTCCTCTATCATTCCTCAAAACAATTACTGCAAAGATGATGTATGTATATGCTTCCTTATTCAGACTTGAACTCCCTTTGGCCCATGGAACCTTCCACCAACAGTCTATAGCCCTATTCTCATTTTTCCAAATAAAGGATTATTGGTTTATTTCACCATATGAGATGAATACTTTGAAAAGGTATGCTCTGCTTTGTCTGAAAATTAGTCATCTCTAGGCATCTTCCCACACTCCTGGATCATTATGGCACTTGGCAGGCTTTACCCATTCATTGTGATTCAGGCATAAAGTTATTCTGCTTTTCATTCTCCTTTTGTATTTGGGTAATTTTAGAGAAAAGAAAGGGCAGGGTCCCCTTTACTCTGCCATTCTAAAAATGTAAGTCACCTCTAGATTCTCCTTATGCCACAATGTCTTTCTTCTCTGCCAGCATGACAAATTTCTACTTTTCCATTAAGTCTTAGCTCAAATGCCAACTTAATTTCTGAAACTTTATCTTACTTCCTCTAGAAAACTTAGGCACCCTTTGCTCCCTCTTCTCATTGTATTGGGGACATAGTTATAACAAAGGACATATTGTGTTGAATTGTAATAGTTTATGTATTTGCCTTTCTGACCAGGCTGAGTTTTCTAGGGAAGGGGCTGTGATTTTTTGGTCTTTTTATCTCTTCCACTTGCTTGACAAATGGTAAGTATTCGATAAATATTGTTGAATTAGTAAATGAATTCCAAACAATATTCTGCATGCCATAAAGGTCGTCTTTCTAAAGTACAAATCTGATCACTTTAACAAATAAATTGGTGGGGCTCCGCATTTTCAGAAGAAATATACCAAGCATATGAGGCCCTTATAAGTTGTCCCCAAATTATCTTGATGTATCATCTTTTATTGTTTCTGTTGGTATGCTATCACTTAGCCAGATTCAAATTCTTGCAGTTTCTAGAATATGCCATGCCCTTTCATGCCTCTGTGCTTATGCACATTCTGTTCACTCTGCTGGAAATGTCCTTCCTTTCCTTTTCTGCCTGATAAATTTGTATTCATACTTCAAATCTCACCTTCTATGTGATGGCTTCCTAGATTTCCTGTTTGTTATTTAATGCTCTATGCTTTCATTGCATGCATATTGCTTATATCTTTATTATAAAACTTACTACATCACACCATAATTATTTGTCTACTCCTCCATGCTACCAGCTGATTGTGAACTTCTCAAGGTCAGGAAAATTGTCTAACTTTTCATTTCTGGGACCCCAGTCTTTTGCACATGGAAGGTGCTTGCCAAATGCTTGTTGAATCAATAAATTCTAGTGTTGAAACAGACTTTAACAAATGGCAACAAACGTTTTTCACTGTAAATTGTAAAAAAGAAAAAAAAACAAAAACACATCTTTTTCTACTTATATCTTCTAGATCCTTCAAATGACTCTACTCACTGAATAAATTCTGGATATAAATAATGACTTACAGAAATCATTTGATGAGCTTGCTCTTATGGAACTCTTCTACCACTTGGCACTAAGCTGCTAACTTGCATTTGAGTTCTTCCAAGTGTGATTTATTTCAGTAATCTTAACTAATGAATTGGATCAACTGTGCAGTGATCCAATCAAATTCGTGGTGATTGGCTGTCTTCACAGTTGGGAAAAAATAATGATCTTATTCTGGTCAATAGGACTACTTGTATTCATGGCCACCAGAATTACTTTTATCAAAAATGTAAGTAAGCAAATCACTAAGTAGAAGACCTGTGATCACATTTGTTTTTAATACTTACTCCCCTCAACACACGCCTCCCCATATCTCTCCTATAACAACCCTTTCCCCTAAAGGGAATTTTTGAGTGTTTAATAATTTTTGGAGTCTCACAAACTGGTAATAATATTTCGTACAATATCTGAAGTAAAGCAAATTCATATATTGTAGTGAATTGTGTTTAATGAATCAAATTGATTCTTTTCTTTTAACTTACTATCTTAAGCTGCAAGCTGCTAATTATATAAAGAAATCGTGTCACAATGGCTTGGTCTACAGAAGATTAAGATTGCAACATTTATATTTAATAGTCCAATCATATATCCATAATATATTTTTCTCTTTTAGAAAATGCTTTCCAAAAGATATTTAGTTCCCTTTTGAATCAATAAAGCAAAATTTAACTGAGTTTCTTACTAAAATTCCTCCTTTTGTAAATATGTTCACCATTTCCATCTTAACTTTTTACTCTTTTGGTTAGATTTACCTGGGATTTATATATTTCTAGAGTCTAGATGAGCAATTAAACACATTAGGGCTTCAGTTTGGTATGGAGTACACCATCACTTCATGGGAAATAGATGGGGAGACAGTGGAAACAGTGTCAGACTTTATTTTTTGGGGCTCCAAAATCACTGCAGATGGTGATTGCAGCCATGAAATTAAAAGATGCTTACTCCTTGGAAGGAAAGTTATGACCAACCTAGACAGCATATTAAAAAGCAGAGACATTACTTTGCCACAAAGGTCCATCTGGCCAAGGCTATGGTTTTTCTAGTAGTTATGTATGGATGTGAGAGTTGGACTGTGAAGAGAGCTGAGCGCTGAAGAATTGATGCTTTTGACCTGTGATGTTGGAGAAGACTCTTGAGAGTCCCTTGGACTGCAAGGAGATCCAACCAGTCCATCCTAAAGGAGATCAGTCCTGGGTGTTCATTGGAAGGACTGAGGCTGAAGCTGAAACTCCAGTACTTTGGCCACCTCATGCAAAGTGTTGACTCATTGGAAAAGACCCTGATGCTGGGAGGGATTGGGGGCAGGAGGAGAAGGGGGCGACAGAGGATGAGATGGCTGGATGGCATCACCTACTCAATGGGCATGAGTTTGAGTAAACTCTGGGGGTTTGTGATGGACAGGGAGGCCTGGCGTGCTGCGATTCATGGGGTCGCAAAGAGTCGGACACAACTGAGCGACTGTACTGAACTGAACTGAACACCATGTAAGAAAACATTGTTACTACTTAGTATATACATAATATCCCCCAAATGTGTAAAAAGTTTGAAGTTCATTTCCTTACTACTTTAATAATAACTGTTGAGGTACACTGTTAATATAGGACTTTTAAGTTTTGTAAAATACATGGGATAAATATAACCAGTAATTTAAATATTGTTCATAATGCAGTATCTTGAGAAATGATCCTGCCTTGAGCAAGTGTTTGGTTTTCTTATGTCCATATCCCTCTCGGGTTAATTAAAAATGTTATTTTATCATATTCATGTTAGATAATGTGACATTTAACACAGCTAATTTATTTAACAGAAAAAGATGAACAAATTGCTGACCTAATTTTTTCTACCACACATTTTGCATATTTGAACTTCACACCTTTCACATAGAGTAAAACTTACATGATCAAACCATTAACATTGTAAGAAACTTGAAAGAAACAACACTAAATATCTTTCCATCAAAAGACACAAAGTTCTCCTTTGCTATAAATAGTTAATAAGTTTTAACTGCCCTAGAAGGTGGCTCAGACAGTAAAGAATCCGCTTGCAAAGCAAGAGACCCAGGTTTGATTCCTGGGTCAGGAAGATCTCCTGGAGAAGGGAATGGCTACCTATTCCAATATTCTTGGGGCTTCCCTGGTGGCTCAGACGGTAAAGAATCTGCCTGCCAAGCAGGAGACCTGTGTTCTATCCCTGGGTTGGGAAAATTCCCTGGAAGAGAAAATGACAACCAACTCCAGTATCTTTGCCTGGAGAATTCCATGGACAGAGGAGCCTGGTGGGCTACTGTCCATGGGGTCATGAAGAGTCGGACATGACTGAGCCACTAACACTTTCACTTTTCACTTAAATACATCCAGCAAGCAAAAAGCTCAAGTCATGAAAATCGTCAATTTAGGAACAGGTATTTATTTGCATTATAATATGACCAGATTTTCTAGAAGATTAGTTTATATACTGATCCCACACAGCAGGTAAACTATGAAAAGATTTGCATATGACCCTTTAAGAACATACTTCATGAGGGAGCTAAGAGACACCTGAGCTTCAAGAGAGCACTGAAAAATCTACATTCTTAACAAGCTAGCAAGTACTCAAATGCACCATGATAAGGCAGCAGTTGCTATGCACTAAAGTTACAAGACCTATAAACATATTATTGGAGAAAGATTTTCTGGAGAAAAACAAAAATTGAACTGGTATGAGCCAGAACAGTGAAGAACAAGCAGCAGTCTTTTCTCATCCATATCAGGACTCTGTAATAAATTACCCTCTTCTCTCTCATACTGTCAGGAGAAAACGATGTTTAGATTAAACCTCGCTAAGGCCTAAAAGGATAATTTGTCAGTATTTTCCAGTTTACTACCAATGCAGTATTGATTTGCTAGGGCGCTTCTTTCTATTTTATTTACACTAATTCAATCTGGAACAACTGAAACTTAACTTGTTGGAAAGCAAGATATTTCTTTATTTTAAGTCTCACAGGCCCAAGGTATAAGGTACAAGAAAATATGTCCAAATTATTCTTTCTAGTTCTTGTAGGTAAAGACTAACCTCTTCATTGGAGGCAAACCATTATCAGAGAAAACCACATATCTGCTGAGATTTACCTTGGGCTAATTTCTTTTTATACAATTATGGTTCTTAGAAGAATGTGATTAAAAAAAAAAAAAACAAGTTCCAAATGACTGCTCAATTTAGCAGACTCGTGACTCTAGTTGTAGGCAGCTGCTTAGAAACGAGAAGTAAAACAGAAACATCTTGATAAACCTTCTTGTGGCTGAAGCTGATAAAAATGGCAGTGTTAGCTTGATGTCCAAATGACAGAGCTTAGGGAGAAAACTATACTTGAGGGAAAAGATAAAATTACTTTCCAAATCTTATTGCTCCCTGTGAAATTTACTCAAATTAACAGAAGGTATCCTACAGATCCAGGACTAAAATGAAAGCACCCAAAGGTTAAAGTAATTTTATGCATATATGTTACAGGCAAGTAAACATACATATATCAAGTACTTAATACCCAAGAGCTCCTGTTGGTTTCCTTTCTTTCATTTTTAGTGATTGCTTTGTTTTGTCCTGTTTTGTCTTGTTTTTCTTCCGGAAGTACTTCAATATCAGTTGTGGCGTTGTTTTGACACCAGTAAGTATGGGAGGACTGGTGAAAATGTCATGAGTTGATGGGTTCATGACTCTTTCAAGGCTGAAATGTTGAAATTTCATTTCCCAGTCTTTTTTCCACTTTTACAGATACTTCCTCAAACTCTGACATGACTCAGGATTAGTAAAATCTCACTTTAACATCTTATAGTTTCTTATCATAGTTTTAATTTAGACTTGGCTGTCCTATAGATTCACATTTCAATTTTGACTGAACTGACTGATCAATTCTAATCAGAATGCTTTAAAAAAATAATTGATGTGTTATTTGATAATACAGTTGTGTCTTCATAAACAAAAGGTTTAATAACTCACTGAAATAACCAGGCAATTCAGACAACATATCAATTTAGGCAAGGTCTTAAATCAATTAACCTCTTTGACGATTTTGATTGACTTCCTTATTTTCATAAATCACTCAAAAAGATAGATGTATCTGCTTATTTATTTATTTATGGATATTCAAGTAATTGGTATTTTCTATTTCTTAGTCTTAAAATAAACTATTCTGACTATAAAGTTCTCCTACAATATTCATTTGACTCGTAGTCTAATTGTGATTGAATACAATTATGTCTAAATGCATTGATTTGGAATATCAACTACAGTGGTTTTTCTATGCAGAAATTAGCTTGAATATTTTACCTATAAAAATAAGTACAGTCTTCACAAACTAAAATTAAACAATCCAAGAAACAAGAAAACAGGTCTGACTGATTCAACTACTAACATAGGGGTTTAAAAACTACTGAGTTTATTGAGCTGACTAGCCAAATCATAGAAACCAAACCAGTTTACACACATAGACAAGGCACTAAAAAATCAATTGTGCAAGAAATAACAGCTCAAGTCAATCAAATACAGTTATTCAGTTCTGTGCAAAGACACAGTCAAAACATATAGAACAAGAATTGCATCTCTATATTTCTTTACTAGTTCAAAAATATTTGTTGAATACATAGTAAGTGTCCAAAACAATACAGAAGCTTGAAATACTTCAGTAAGCAAAACAGACAAGGATCCCAGACCTTGTGGAGCTTATAATCAAGACAATAAACAACAGTCACAGAACATAAGTTAATTATACAGAAGATAATACATTCTATGGGGGAAAAAAAGGGCAGGGTAAAGGGTATTGGGAGTTTGGGGCTGGGTGATAGTTACAGTCTCATATAGCACCACTCAGAGTCAGCTTCATTGAGCAGGAAACATCTGAACAAAGATGTGAGGAGCTGTCAGAATTAAACATGTAAGATCTGGAGGAAGAGAGTCCCACGCACAGGACTCAGCTAAGGCGAAGTCCCTAAGGCAGAAGTGTGCTGCAGCTTTTCTGGAGATGGACAAAGATGCCACTGAGATGGGAGGGGAACTAATATGTAGAAGGAGGTGAGCCCAGAAAGGTATCAGGGAGCAAATTTTAGACCACAGTAAATATTTTACTCTCAGTTAAAGGAGAAAACATTGGCATACTTTTAAGCAGAGCAGACTGACATTTTTTTTCATTTATTTTTATTAGTTGGAGGCTAATTACTTTACAATATTGTAGTGGTTTTTGTCACACATTGACATGAATCAGCCATGGATTTACATGTGTTCCCCATCCCAATCCCCCCTCCCACCTCCTTCCCCATCCCATCCCTCTGGGTCTTCCCAGTGCACCAGGCCCGAGCACTTGTCTCATGCATCCAACCTGGGCTGGTGATCTGTTTCACCCTTGATAATATACATGTTTCGATGCTGTTCTCTTGAAACATCCCACCCTCGCCTTCCACAGAGTCCAAAAGTCTGTTCTGTACATCTGTGTCTCTTTTTCTGTTTTGCATATAGGGTTATCGTTACCATCTTTCTAAATCCCATATATATGTGTTAGTATGCTGTAATGGTCTTTATCTTTCTGGCTTACTTCACTCTGTATAATGGGCTCCAGTTTCATCCATCTCATTAGAACTGATTCAAATGAATTCTTTTTAATGGCTGAGTAATATTCCATGGTGTATATGTACCATAGCTTCCTTATCCATTCGTCTGCTGATGGGCATCTAGGTTGCTTCCATGTCCTGGCTATTATAAACAGTGCTGCGATGAACATTGGGGTGCACGTCAGACTGACAGTTTAAAAGAATCATTCGAGGTACTTCCTTGGTGGTCCAGTGGCTAAGACTCTGTGTTCAATCCCTGGTCAGGGAACTAGAGCTCCTGTGCCATAGCAAAGATTGAAGATCCTGCATGCCACAACTAAGACCTGGCACAGCTAAATAAGAAATTTTTTTTTTTTAAGAAATGGATCATTCTAGGAAGGAGGAAGACCTGTTAGGGTGTTGCTGTATTAACCAGGTGAGAGATGATGGTGGTTTGGACAAGGGTGATAGCAATGGAGTTGGTAGTGAAGAAACAGTGCTTACTGATGGAGTGGATGTAAGGTATGGGAGTGAGAGGGTTCTCGGGACGACGCCAAGGATTTTGGCTTGAGCAAGTGGTAGGCTAGAGTTTTCGTCAACTGAAATGGGCAAGTCTGCAAGTGGATCAAGTTTGAAGTAGAGGGAGGATTAGGAATTCTGTTTTGGACAAGTGAAATTTAAGATACCCACTAGATACCCAGGTGAAATCTTCAAGTAAGTTGAAAAATGGACGTTGGCAGAGAGGTCTTGGAGGAATATGAATTTGGGGCTCATTTGTATAGTAGATGGTATTTTAAGCAGCAAGACCGTATGAGATCACACAGTGAGTGAGTGTAAATGGAGAAGATTCTAAGACAAGGAGCACTGGGACACTCCAATATTAAAATATCACAGAGAAGAGGAAGAATCAGCAAGTAAGAGAAGTAACTACTGAGATAAGGGGAAAATTAAGAGCATGGTAACCTGGAAACCAGGCAAAGAAAGCCCAGAGAACTCATAAATTCATCAGAAAATGACATATTCCATTAGTCTTAAACTTCTCCTCCTCTTGGCCCTTGTTTAGCAGAGGTAACCCAAGGTTTATATTAATTAAAAAATGTGGTAGAAGGGAAATTCTTGGGTTATTTCACAAGGCTGCCAATTTTCTCATAGAAAAAGTTATTAAACCTTTGCACAGAAGATTTCTACAGGCCACATAATCATTCTAGCTGAAGGATTATTTCGGCAAATCTAAACTTGCCAAGGAACAATGAAAATAAAAGATAAGTTATCTCAAAAAAACTAGATTTACACTTATAAACATCAAAATAAATGAAAATTATTTAAGCACAAATTTCCAGATGATAGAATAAAACTGAACAAAAAATTAAAAATATAGACTTTGGAGAATAAAGAAATGCTGTTTAAAGTCAACCACTTAGTATAATAGTTATTTTCTCATGGAAACACAATTATGTGTACACTGTTGAAATTGTTAAATGACAAATACATGGTTTTGGCTTCAAAGGAAAATAGTATAGTATATATGACATCAAAGATTTGAAATGTGTAGCTTTGTTTTAAAACTGCTAATTTGAGCAGACACCTTTGAAACATAAAACTGCTGATCGGCTGGTTAACAACACTTCCATGTCTTCCTTGCTTTCTCTGTAAGACATAAACTTGATCTCCAAACATAGCTTTTTCCTAAGTAAATAGAAGAGCATGTCTCATCCACATATGGGGCTCTAATTTCATAATGACAATTTAAAATGAGCCGGTGACTTAATAATGATGTAAAGAGCAAAATATTACATTACCCTTGGTCTGATATATTTTTTTCTCATCTTATTTTTAGAAGAAACACACATCACAAAAGCTGTGCTAAAGAAATAAATTAAGAGCTAAACCTGGATATTGCCATAAAGGAAATATTTAATAATCCTGTGCTTTTATTTAAGGAAGTTTTTTTCCTATTTTTTTAAAACATTGGAAAGAACCCTGTAAGCAGCAATTAATTGTTGGTTATTTTTTAAAAAGTAGTCTAGAAAGCAAGTGACTTGGATTCATTCCTCTGTGATATCACTGTCATTTTATTTACTTTTTCGATATGTTAAATAAAAATTTTAATAACATATGGTACAAAGTTCTAAAAGAACAAAAATGCACAGAGGAAAACAAATCTCCCTCCAATCCCTATCCACAGTCACCTAGTTGCCTTCCACAAATGCAATCAGAATAATCCATTTATTCAAATAGTTTCAGAGAAATTCTATGCATCTTCAAGCATATATGGGCTTCCCTTGTAGCTCAGTTGGTAAAGAATTTGCTGCAGTGCAGGAGACCTGGGTTCGATTCCTGGGTCAGGAAGATCCCCTGGAGAAGGAAGTGGCAACCCACCCCAGTATCCTTGCCTAGAGAATCCCATGGACAGAGGAGCCTGGCCGGCAGCTAACAGTCCATGGGGTCACAAGAATCGGACACAACTTAGCAACAACAGGCTAGACTACACAAGACAAGCATATATACATGTAGTTCCATGTAAAATCACACACCAAGTGTAGTGTACCAGACATCACTGCTTTTAAATTGCAGGTTGTGACCAATTAGTTGGTTATGAAATAAATTTACTGGATTACAATTAATGTTAGAAAGACATGAAATAAGATAGAAAACGTCAGAGTGCATTGTTTATAGTAAGGGTAGATACTGTCTTGTGAAATTTTTTTCTAGGTTTTTTGCTTGTTGGTTTGTTTAGAGATTCATTGAGAACTGGGTCACAATGTAAAGTGTATTTCTTACTCTGGGTCACAGACAAAAAGGTTACTTCTATACACAATGATTCAAACTCAGTGGATTTTATTTAAAAATGTATATTGAAGATTGTTCTACTTCAATATATAGTTGTGTCATTGTTTGTTTAGATTTATTTAAAAAGTTTCAGGTATCCATAAAAGTGTATAACGAGCAATGCTGTAAACACTCATGTACCCCTACCATATAGTTTAAGAAATAAAATATTATACATAAATATGCTACTTTATTACATATATTTATATAAATATAGGGTCAATAAATATATGACCCCATATAAATATAGGCTCAATAGAGTTGAAAGCTCCCTGTACAATTCCCCCTAAGGCATTCTACTTCTCCTTCTACTGTGTATATTCATTCTTTGTAAGGCTGCAGAATATTCCATGCTGCATGACTCTACCATAAATTATAGTTGCTTTCCTGGTGGCTCAGTGGGTAAAGAGTCTGTCTGCAATGCAGGAGAGCCATGTTTGATCCCTGGGTTGGGAAGATCACCAGGAGAAGGAAACGGCAACCCACTCCAGTGCTCTTGCTTGGAGAATTCCATGGACAGAGAAACAGTCCATGGTGGGCTACAGTCCGTGGGGTCACAAAGAGTTGGACACGACTGAGTGACTAACAACACATATACCATAAATTATACAAATAGCCTCCTATTGATGAACATTTTGATTGACAGCCCCTATTTTTTGATAGTTCAAACAATGCTATTATGAACACCCTCACATATATCACTGCATACCCACTGAGTATCTATAGGATAAATTCGAAGAAATGCAAGTGCTAAGTAAAAAGGACGTAGAGTTTTTGCTAGATGTTGCCAAATTTTCTTTCATAGAGACTGTATCTATTTATAATCCTATCAGTTCAGTTCGACCCTTTGTGACCCCATGGATTGTAGCACGTCAGGCTTCCCTGTCCAGCACCAACTCCCAGAGTTTGCTTAAACTCCTGTCTATTGAGTCGGTGATGCCATCCAATCATCTCATCCTCTGCTGTCCCCTTCTCCTCCTGCTTTCAATCTTTCCCAGCACCAGGGTCTTTTCCAATGAGTCAGTTCTTTGCATAAGGTAGCCAAAGTATTGTAGCTTCAATTTCAGCATCAGTACTTCCAAAGAATATTTAGGATTGATTTTCTTTAGGATTGACTGGTTTGATCTCCTTGCAGTCCAAGGGACTCTTGAGAGTCTTCTCCAACCCCACAGTTCAAAAGCATCAATCCTTCAGCACTCACCCTTCTTTATGGTCCAACTCTCACATCCATACATGACTACTGGAAAAACCATAGCTTTGATGATACAGACCTTTGTTGGCAAAATGATGTCTCTGCTTTTTAATACGTTGTCTAGGTTGATCATAGCTTTTCTTCCAAAGAGCAAGTGTCTTTTAATCTCATGGATGCAGTCACCATCTGCAGTGATTCTGGAGCCCAAGAAAATAAAGTCTGTCACTGTTTCCACTGTTTCCCCATCTATTTCCCATGAAGTGATGGGACTGGATACCATGATCTTAGTTTTCTGAATGTTGAGCTTTAAGCCAACTTTTTCACTCTCCTCTTTCACTGTCATCAAGAGGCTCTTTAGTTCTTCTTCACTTTCTGCCATAAGCATGGTGTCATCTGCATATCTGAGATTATTGGGATTTCTCCTGGCAACCTTGATTCCAGCTTATGCTTCATCCAGCCCAGCGCTTCCCATGATATACTCTGCATATAAGTTAAATAAGCAGGATGACAATATATAGCCTTGACGTACTCCTTTCCCAATTTGGAGCCAGGTCTTGTTCCATATCCAGTTCTAACTGTTGCTTCTTGACCTGCATACACATTTCTCAGGAGGCAGGTAAGGTGGTCTGGTATTCCTCTCTCTAAAAGAATTTTCCACAGTTTGTTGCGATCCACACTGTCAAAGGCTTTAGCATAATCAATGAAGCAGAAGTGGATGTTTTTCTGGAATTCTCTGTTTTTCCGGAAGCATTTCCAGGCTTCTTTTCCCATTCTAACACTTTGCTCACATACTACAACATTATTTTAATTAAAATGAACTTAAATATCCGGCAAATTTATTATCTCAATTTTTTTTCAAATATTTTCATCCTGTTCTTGCAAATTTGCTTTTTTTTCCCATTTGAACATTAGAGCTGGTAAGTCATATTTTTTACATGGTCAATTGATATTGTTTTTGGAGGCATATTAAAATTATATATTGATTTAAGGAGAATTTTATGACAGTGATATCATCCACAAACAGGCTAAGGCTCTCAATTTATTTATATTTTCTTCTATATTCCAAAATAGTATTGCTTTTTGTGTATGTATGTGCGTGTGTGTGTAAATACATGTGTGTATGAGTATGTGTCTTGCTCTTTTTGCTAGTTTATTCCTAGGCATTTTGATTGTCATTCTTATTTCTGTAATTTATTCAACTATATTTTCTAATTAAATGTGTTTTTTATGGAAAGAAAACTATTAAATTGGTGTCATAATGTTGTACCAAATCAGTTTCCTGAATTCTTATCATTTGTATTAATTTGTTTGGTTTTCTTAGATTTTTAGATATACAAATATATAACTTACAAATAATAATTTAACCTCATTGCTTCTAATTTTATTCCTCTTAGTTCAGTCTTTCTTCTCATGGTTACAGCTGCTACCTTCATAAAAGGTTTCAAGTAATTGGTGAAAGTAGACATCTTTTTGTGTTCTTGATTCTAACAAACCTTTCTAGTGCTTCCTTACTTGGAGTAAAAGTGGATTTTGTAATTTTACATAAGAAATTATATATATATTATACATATATTTTAAGTTAAGAGTCTCTATCCAAAATTACAGGGCAGTAATATAGTATAGTGGATAAATGGAAGGGTTTGAAATCAGCCTGGGTTTAAATCCTGGCTTTGTCGCATACTAGCTAAATGACCTGGCCTATCATCATTGTGCCTCAATATTTTCATTTGTAGATAAGGATATTATTAGTACCTAAGTCAGAGAGTAGTTGTGAGAATTAAACTCATTAATATCTGCAAAATAGCTAGAACAGTATCTAGCAGAGAGTAAGTTATGTGTTTGTTTAATCCAACATTGGGTTTTATAAAATGATTTTTTGAATCTATGCAACTTTTCATGTGATTTGCCTATATTTCTCTACTCATATAATGAGTTAGAGTAACAAAATTCCTAATATTGAACTCTCCTTGCATTCCCCACCAAGAACTGCACTTAGTTGTAGCATATTATTCTTTTACTATATTGCTGGACCTTGTTTGCCAGTATTTTACCTCAGAATTTTGTATCAGAATTCATAACTACAATTGGTTTGTAGATTTACTTTGTGATTTCTTTTTCTGCTTTAGATCTTGTTGTTTTTCTTGCTTTCAAAAAATTATAAGAAGATTTGGAAGAGTTCCCTTTTGTTATGCTCTGAAGACACTTAAGTAGCACTGAAATGATGTATCTGTTTCTTAAAGTTTTGACAGATTTTGTCTATTTCTGCTACTTTCTTTGGTTTGGGTGGTTCTTTGAAAATTTTATTTCTATAGTATAAATTAGAAAAGTTAGGTTTTCTCTTTTCTCGGGCCATTTTTGCCATTTATATTTGTTCTATAAAATTATTTATTTCACTCAGGTTTTCAAGTATATCTTAAAAGAGGTATACAAAGTAGTCTCTTACGAATCATTCAATTTCCTCTTTATCTATAGTTATTTTGACATGCTTATTTCTTATCATCTTTTATTTTCTGCATTGTCTTATCTATTTTATTGCCCCCCACTCCAGAACTGGCTCTTAGATTTATTCATTAGCTCTAGATTTTTTTATGATACATATTTTCATTTTTTATGATACATATTTTAAAGTCAGTTCAATTAACAAATGAGGAAATGCCATTAAAAAAGATGAAAAAAGGTTCAATTTCAGAATCAATAAATGACATGTAATTTTAAATCTATAGTTATTACTGTTTTAAAATTTCATTGAAAAATTAACAAAAATATTTTAAAGTAAATCATCTAGTACTAGTGAGGAAAATGGTCACTCATGCTTTGCTAATGAGATATATAAATTCAGAAATACTTTGTTAATATCTCTCTTGAGTCTTAATGTAAACATTATTGAATTCTGTAATTTTATTTGTAAAAATCTACCATAAGGAAGAAATCAGAAAAAGACCAACATTTTGACCACAAGGATGCCAACTGTATTAACAGCATTTTTACACTAGTAAAACATTGGAAATGCTAATATTCAAAAATAAGGTAGAGTTAAGATATGTTACATCTTAACTAATATATTTAAAATACTACTTAATTAAGACTTGGTAACATGGAACATGCCTGTTTTAATTAAACTGAAGTATCAAGTTGCATGGATCGTCATGAAGCGGGAGTTCCCGACCTGTGGAATCTGATGCCTGATGACCCGAGGTGGAGCTGATGTAATAATAATAGAAATAAAGTGAAAGCGAAAGTCTCTCAACCGTGTCCGACTCTTTGCAACCCCATGGACTATACAGTCCATGGAATTCTCCAGGCCAGAATACTGGAGTGGGTAGCCTTTCCCTTCTCCAGGAGATCTTCCCAACCCAGGGATCGAACCCAGGTCTCCCATATTGCAGGCGGATCCTTTACCAGCTGAGTCACAAAAGAAATAAAGTGCACAATAAATGCAATGCATTTGAGTCATCCCTGAATCAACTCCCTTCACCCAACCCTGTCCATGGAAACATTATCTTCCAAGAAACTAGTTCCTGGTGCCAAAAAGGTTGAGGATCGCTGTTATAAAGGAACACGAGGTACTGTGAGCACATTAACACGTTTTGGATTTTCAGTTTGTACCTATCTATCATCTCCATATACTTCCATAAGCTATAAAATATAGATGCTCGAATTTGATCACTTAAAAATATAAAGTTCTATATCTACAAATACAAATGTACCATATGAACCTATTTCAAAAGGCAAATAACAAATTAGGAAAAATGCATAATATGTGTTCATTTTTTTTTACCCTTTATATATAAAAAGTTCTTGAAAATTAATTAGTATGAAAATCTGTATTACATATAGAATGGATAAACAACAAGGTTCTACTGTATACCACAGAAAACGCCATTCAATATCTTGGGACAAGCCATAATGGAAAAGAATACAAAAAAGAATGTATGTATGTGGTGGCTCAGATGGTACAGAATCCGCCTGCAATGCAGGAGACCTGAGTTCGATCCCTGGCTTGGGAAGATGCCCTGGAGGAAGGCATGGCAATCCACTCCAGTATTCTTGCCTGGAGAATCCTCATGGACAAAGGAGCCTGGCGGACTACAGTCCATGGGGTCACAAAGAGTTGGACACACCTGAGCAACTAAGCACCTGTGTATAACTGAGCCATTTTAGTGTAGCACTGTACATCAACTGTACTTCAATTAAAAATTAACTAAAAATGAAATATAAAAATATGAATAGAAAAAATGGGTAAAGGATATCAACAGTTTAGAAAAAATGTGTATGGTCTATTAACATACAAAAAGATGCCCAAGTTCACTCATAGTTAAATTGCAAAATAATAATAGCACAAAATACCACATGTCATGTAGCAGATTGGGATATTTCATTCATTGCCAGTGTTGATAATGATACAGGAGAACACGTGCGTTGGTAGTATACAGCACTAGTAGGAAGAAAAACTGGTTTTTTAAAGGGGAATTTTGTATCATCTATAGAAATTGCTAAATGTACATATCCTTGGCCCATCACTTCTACTTCTAAGAAATTATCCAACAGGTGTGCAAAAACATGTGTGCAAGGATGTTAAGTACAGCATCATTTTTAATATTAAAGCACTGGAAACTCAGATTTCCACAAACATAAGTCTAACTAAATAAAAAATGATACATAGAGAAGCAGAATACTATATAGCTATTAAAAAGAATAAGGCAGATCTATACTACAAACATGGGAAAATATGCACAATATAATCTTTAGTAGAAAAAAGTTATTGATTTTAATATTATGTTATCCCATTTGTATATGTACAGACCATTTTGGGGGAATTATACATAATATACTGTTAACACTGGTTACCTCTCAAGAATGTCTTGATAATTTCTTGTCTTGCTGATACAAATGGAAGTCCTATCTGTGTATTTCCCAAAGTTATAACATTACCTAAAAGACTTATATGCCAGTTGGTACTTTTTATTTTCTTGCATGTGGAGGGTGGAATATTTGTAATCCTGTGACTTCTATATTTTATATAGAAGCATAAAGAAGAAGGATTTTTCACTTTAAACACGTTTTTACTATTTTAATTTTTGAAACATCAGCTGATATTACTTTAATACTAAAAAAAAGTGGTTGAAATTACCTACTGAAAAGGAAAATATGAGCTTGTTATATCTAACTTTATAACGACTTGAAATTTCAATATCATCAAATCTGTTCTCAATTGTAAGAGTATCACAGACATCCCAGAAGTGTCTCACCCACACATCAAGTAATCCCAATGACTTACACTCTTCCTCTGATCGTGTAACGTTTTCAAAGGAGCCATTACAAAGTCAACTGCACTGTCTTATACATGTCTAATGGGTCCAACAGAGCCATTAGGATGTCAGTTATATGGCAGGGCTTCTGCTGAAGCTATTACCAAGTCATTGCATTGTTTTACACACTTCCTTTGACATTCAGATGGTTCCTGAGGAACTGTTTACATTGCTGTGGAAGTGTCCTGTATAACTTACACTAGCAGGGGAAAACAAAAAAAGCAAAAGAGAGAAATGTAAAATAAACAAATTTCTTCCATTAATTGTACATGAATGGCCCCACATGGTCAAACATCAGAAGGAATAACGCCTTATTTTGGCATAATCTATTACATGTCATTCAAGAAGCCCAGGTATTAGGCTAGCTATTTTTTCACCACTCCTGCTGTTCTGATGGAGCAACTCAGGTTCTGAGAATGACAAATGCATGGCTATGATCATATGGTGTTTATTGGTAGCACATGGTGTATTACCAGGTTTCTGCCATATGCAGTAAGAAGCAATGGGGAGTAGTATTAATGGATTTTTTGGCTATCATGGGATTGTATCAGATAATCTGCTACCTGTAAAGTTCCAAGCAGTGCATAGGGAGCTCAGCTGCCCAACAATCATGGAAATCAACAAGGCCTCTGAGTAGTTGAAATCCCAGCTCTATCTTAAGGGGCTACTCCAATGACAATAGGAAATACAATAGTACGGAGTTAACCCTCAGCCAGGTCTGAAGTGCTTCACTGAATTTCCTCTCAGTCACCTCTACTTAGCAGAACAAGATTGTTGGCTATTAAAATGATGTATGGTCTTCCCTGGTGGCTCAGATGGTGAAGAATCTGCCTGTAATGCAAGAGACCTGGGTTTGATCCCTGGGTCAGGAAGATCCCCCGGAGAAGGAAATGGCCACCCATTCCAGTATTCTTGCCTGGAGAATTCCATGGACAGAGGAACCTGGTGGGCTACAGTCTATGGGGTCACAAAGAGTCGGACAGGACTGAGCAACTAACACTTTCACCTTCACTTTCAAAATGATATATTATTTAAGGTAAGAAAAGTGCAAGGAAATGAGAAGGTGGGCTGAATTCTGCTAGACTAGAGTTTCCTGGCATACCAGATGTTTCAGAAGCCATATTGCATGCCTGGTAAATCCTTGATAAAAGAGACTTCACCCTGGAGCATCTATCCCACAATATATGCATAATAAATTCTTGTTGTGTAACAGATAACCACAACTGAGATGTATTGAGCATTTAATATATAACAGGCAAACTGTAAGGTGCTATATATTCATTTTCTCATTTAATCCTCACACACAAAAATGGAAATAAGTAATGTTTCCATTTGACAGGCAAGCAAACTGAGACCTGGAAAGCTTTAGTTACTTGTCCAAGGGCACACAAGAGTTACGATGCAGAATCAGGGCACAAACACAGGACTATCTTACACCACAATCCACGTTCTTAACCACTCACCATCAGAACAATGTTTATTTAGATTGCACTAATATAATAATTTTTACTTTGATAAATGATTTCACATCCCTTGTATTCTCATAGCAAGCTGCACATATTTTTTATTATGGTACTAAATTGTATTACAGTTAGCCTTCATTGTCTCCAGTAGACTTCTTTGGGTATATATGCCTACTTGACTCTGACCACCTGCATGGCAAACTGCTCCAAGAATCCAGTGGGTGGGGTCCCCAAAAGCAACATGTGTATTGCTAACTTTACTCCCTGGTTGTAGCTGATGGGACCAGTGGTAGACATCTGACTCAAGCTTGGAAAAGTATTCTGTCTCACTGGAATTTAGAAATGGCATTGAAAAATATCCAGTTAATCTCAACTTCTTTCCTGAACATAAGAAATATAAACTGGGGAACTGTATGAGGTTTTATGCTTGCCTTGTGGATGGAGATTTAGAGAAAGTAAATCTACAGAGACAGGACTGAAGGAAATGGATTCAGAAGCAAGAGGCAAAGGAACAGGCAATTCTTCTAATCTAGTTCCTTGTTTTGTCCTGGTCCCATGAAGCATTCACATGCCCCTTTATATAAATTTGTTTTTTTAGGTTTAAGGTAGCTCAAGTTGGTTTCTGTTACCTGCAATAACAACAATAAGGAATAATAAACAATTCTAATTCATAGGGCATCATTCTTGTCCTCTAGACTGTAAATTCTGAGAGAGTTAAAATTGTGTAGTGGTCATCTTTTATATATCCCCAGTCTCCAATATGGGCTTCCCTTGTGGCTCAGTTGGTAAAGAATCCGCCTGCAATGCGGGAGGCCTGGGTTTGATCCCTGGGTTGGGAAGATCCCCTGGAGGAGGGCATGGCACCCTCTCCAGTATTCTTGCCTGGAGAATCCCCATGGACAGAGGAGCCTGGAGGGCTGCAGTCCATGGGGTCACAAAGAGTCAGATATGACTGAGTGACTAGGCCCAGCACAGCACAGTCTCCAATACAGAGCCTGGCAAAGAATAAGTGTTAGTAAGTAAGTGTTAGTCGCTCAGTCGTGCCCGACTCTTTGTGACCCCATGGACTTCAGCCCACCAGCCTCCTCTGTCCATGAGATTTTCCAGGCAAGGATACTGGAGTGGTTGCTCAATAAATACTGCTTATACAGAAATATCATTAACAACAAGAATATAGCCATATTTCTTTGTGACATACTTTATTAAAGGTTAAAAATGCCTTTCTTTAACTATTTCCTTCTATTTAGCACCTTGATAAGCACTTTCACATTTTCTAATACAAATGTTTCATTTAGGCCACATGTGAAAAACACATTCCTGGAAATTGATTACTCAAATTTAGCTGCTAATATAATTTTTTGCTCCAACCTAATGTAGAGTCAAATATCATTATTGAGGAACACTCTAATCACTGATGTTAATGCTCAAGTAGGCCTGCCAAGTTCTTCTAAGAAAAGCCCACTGGATCACCTGTCAGAGGCAGAGTCGTGTGTTAGATGACCAGAGGTTTGACCCACTGTAGCATTTCTATTAAGGGCTTCCCAGGTGGCACAGTTGGTAAAGAATCTGCCTGCCAATGTAGGAGGTGCAAGAAATGTGGGTTTGACCCCTGGGTTGAAAGATCTCCTGGGGAAGGGAATGGCTACCCACTCCAGTATTCTTGCCTGGAGAATCCCATGGACAGAGGAGCCTGGAGGGCTACAGTTCATGGGGTCACAAAGAGTTGGACACAGCTGAGCAACTGAACATGTATGCAACATTTCTATTTAGAGAAGAACTACAATATTATCTCTGTTTTAACTTTTCCCCTGAGAGTAAAGCATGGTGGTGATAGTGGTTTAGTTGTTGTCATGTCCTACTCTTGCAACCCCATGGACTGTAGCCCTCCAGGCTCCTCTGTCCATGGGATTTCCCAGGCAAGAATACTGGAGTGGGTTGCCATGTCCTTCTCTCTGGGGAAATTCCTGATTTAGAGATCAAACCCACATCTCCTACATATTATAGCCAGTCTCCTGCATTGCCGGTGGATTCTTTACTGACTGATCTACCAGGGAAGCCCAAAGAGTAAAGCATATTCTTCATTTTTTAGTACCTATTGTTCTCCAGATTCAGTGGCTAAGTACTGAAGAAAAAACAGTGAATAAACCAGGCTCTGTCTTCAAGTAGCTTCCTATCTAGTGCTTATTAAAAACTATTATGAAGACAGAAGATAAACAACTCAAGTATTAGCCTACAATGAATAGTTACACAAGTAGTAATGTGAAATGGGAGTAGAAAAGGGGTAAAATGAATAAAGCATTATGACTGATATCAAAGTTTCCTGCTTATGGGCCTCAGGATGAAGCTAATTTGAATAAATCTGCAGTTTTCCTAACAGATGATTAAGCATCAATACACAACAAAGGGTTTACTTAGGACGTATTTGAGGGAATGGAAATAAAGTACATTAGTGTTCAGACTGTCCTCTGAAAGCCAAGAAACCCACATTCTCTTCTGTTACCTGCTGCTCTTCCTTCCCTGTACTTCAGACCTCTCAGTTGGTTTCATTCAAAAAGTGAAAGTTATTTATTTTAATTTTTCATGGCTTAAAGCATATTGGAAACTTCAATTCAATTATGGGTAACCAAACAGTTTACAAAAGTGAGAAAAAATATAAATATTTTGAAAGGCTTGACCAATTAATTAAATGAAAGAAATAAGTCCTTACAGACATAATTTCAAAATATAAGTAGAAAATGCAAGTCATAATAGCCTAGGAGGAACAGAATTCAAAGTGTCTTTGAAATCATGTCTCAAATCTTTCCCAGTTGAAAAACCTACTCAAATTAACAAATTCCCCTACTTTCACTTCTCTCCCAAATTTATAGGAGTGAAGCTTAAATCATCCTAAATCAATACCATGATATTATCTTATTGCATTATCAATAATCTAAAAATCAGAATATATAGGAAGATAGAAACAAAATAAAATGTCACTGACACTAACTGAAGCACATGGATGGAGTGGCATGGAGTCTTAGGTTGTGAAGTATTTAATCCTAAAAATTTTAAGCTATTTTACTCTTTTCAAACATAGTATATACAAACTCAAATTACTGAAATAGATTCCCTGCTAGGCCTGCTTTCATGAATGCATGAGATCAGTGAGAAATAAATAGCAATATTTGCACACAAACATTAAGTTCAATTCATTGAAAATAACTTGTTTTTTCAAATTAACATGCTTTTAGAAAAACCATTTACACTCTCATCTCAACTCAAACCTCCTCTGTAAGAATCTATGGAAATGCTGAAGGCAGGCCAGGCCTGGTTATCACTGATTGAAAATTTATGGAATCTAAATTGGTAAAATCTTACACAAGGTCATAAATAAGATTCCAAATTGTATACTCCTTACTGAAAATTGCTAGCAGAGTAAAACTTACAGAACTCTATCTGAGTAAAGTTGTTCATGTCTTATATTCATGCATGATTCAAAGGAACTAAAAAGTCTGGCTATTTGGAAAAAAATCAATTGCATTTAGCTAATTTGTTTCTAAATTGCTGTTTTAACTCTTCCTCCTATGTAAAATGCTGAAACAATAGAATCATTCTATAGATGGGTCATGAGGATGAAATGAGATAAAGATATTAAAAGTGTATTTGGAAATTGTGAAGTACTGATCAATAAGAATAATGAACATTCTGACTATACTTATGTAAGTGCTATCCTTTATATACATTCATTTATTCAATTATCACAGATCTTAGAGGGAGATAGTAATATCCTCCTGGTTTTACAGATGATGAAATTCAGGCACAGAAACATTAGACAACTTTCCCAACATCACACAGCTGGGATTTAAATCTAAGGTGGGATTTTAATCTAAGTCTGGCTTCACAGTACAAAGTGTTTATCACTATGCTCTACTGAAATCCTCTTTGGAGGTGTACATTGGGCCAAAAGAGGCTGGCATTTAAACTACTTTTTAGCAGACTGGATCAGTTTTCACCTTGGCAGTCTTGCCCAATTTTGTGGTACCCTATCCAATTCCTAAAATAAACCATAAGGGAGATAAACCTATAAAGAAAAGACAGGACACATATCCTTTACTCCTGAATCTTCCAACTCGGTCTCAGTAAATAGTGTTACATGACCAAGGTAGATGGCTGATTAGATGGAAGGCGAAATGAAGCTGCACAGCCCCAAACATCCCCAAAAGTTCCTAAAACCTCCAAGGGATATATGGCACACGAACACAGTACATATAGTGGTTCATCACAGTAAGCAGTCCTCATGGTGGGGGAGGATAATATGCATTTTGATAAAACTAATACATCTAATACATGATTCTAATACATCTTCCCCTTGATCCATTTCCCCCAGTTGCTAACAAATTTTGAGTCATTGCCCTGTGGTCAGATGTGAGGGTTCCCCATCTCGCAAAGTACTTGATTTTCATCAAAATCATTTATAAATATTGTTTTAAGTATCCCTCTGCAAAGGAGCAAAGCCAGTGAGCAAAATGAAGGCAAAAGTAAAAGGACACCACTGTCCCCTCACTGAAGAATGACAACACGTCTACAGAAAAGAATGAATGGCATTTCCTTCATTTGAAGGTGTTATTTATAATGACAACAGGGATGGGGGTGTAGTGTGATTCTTAAGCCAAGCCAGAGCATTGGAAGGAAAAGCCCAAGGCCATTTGCTAGATGGCATTGTAAAGTTATGGCAGTATCTGAACTATACTAAATCAATGGCTAGAGTCATGCAAAAAATCATAGATGATGTAGAAAGTCATGAGGCCAAAACCAACCATACCTGATTTAAATCTCTACTCTCATGCTAAATCAGTGTTTCTCTATTCGACCTTAAATCTTGTCTTTGTCCTCAGCTCCTCCCTCACCTCCTCACTGTTACCATCAACATACACCCATGAAATCTTCCAGAGGAAAACAAACCAACAAGCTACCAATAAACTAATCTTTGACAGGTTAATGAACCAGGCCTGTGTGTTGTTTATCAGATGGGCAGGGTTGAACTGTGCAGGCTGGTTGTCAGAGATGGGGTGAGGTAAAAACAATTTGTCATCAAATATTTGGAAACACTTGCCTTGAGTAGACCCAGCTTGAGCCTCCATGTCACAGCAAACAGGAGAGAATTTAAAACCTGTAACAGCAAATATTTTTACTAATTAATCCTTGTCCAACTCATCTGGGATTCTTCAATCTTTACTCTTCGTCCAGTAGTATTTTTTAAATAACAGATTCAATCAAAATACGATTCACATACCATAATGTTCATACTCTTAGAGTGGTTTTTAGTATTTTCAGAGTTGTGGAATTATTACCATTATCTAATTCCAGAGTAGTTTCATCACCCCAGAAGAAACCCCAGACCTAGGGTCTTGCAGGAGTAGAAGAACGGTTGAGCCTAGGGGGAACTCTTTTCTCTTAATGTTTCAGCGAGTGAACTTGGCATATATTCCTTTTGTGAGGCGTGAGGGCTTCCTAAGTGGCTCAGTGGTAGAGAATCTGCCCACCAATGCAGGAGATGTGAGTTCTATCTCGGGGTCGGGAAGATTCCCTGGAGTAGGAAATGGCAACCCATTCCAGTATTCTTGTATGGAAAATTCCTGGTGGGCTACAGTCCACGGGGTTGTACAGAGTCAGACATGACTGTGGACTTATGCATGTGTGTGGGGAATGAGATAAGGGAGAACAAGAAGTCTTGGAAATAGAGGAGCTCCTCTATTACCTGATTTCACTTAAATTTGGTTGTTATTTTTCTGGTTTGACAGTTAAAGCCCAGAAAACTGTAGGGACCTGTGCAGGGTCTCCCAACATCCATGCTACTGTTCCTTCACTTACATGAATATGCATGACAGAGATCAAGTATGTTCCCTTCTCACTTCCACACTTCACCTCCTCCATGCTCTTGGTCAAACTCAGCATTGCATATATACATACATGAAAATAAACCTAAAAAATCCAGACCCTCAAGGATATTTGGTGATATTACAAAGTGTAATGGACTCTCATTTAGGAAATGATATTCTATCTAGTGGACAAATGTCATTCCTGATTATATCTTTGTGGCCAATGTCCCCTCTGGGCTGAGGGAGGCAGAGGAGGACAGAACAGAAAGAATTGCAGGTACAGGGCTGTTGGCTACCTCTCTGGTACCTGAGAAAATACTAATTAGCCACTGCTGACAGACCAGGTCCCCAGTGATGGGACCTATGAAATGTAGACAAACAGGATGATGAGAAGAGATTAATGTGTTTAATAAGCATTAATGTGATTTTTAAGAAAGGACTTTGTTCTTTCATAGGGATAGAAAAGCAGGAAACAAAACAAATTAACCTCTTCCCAACAAATCAAAGTGACAAAAACTTTTCCATTTCTAAAAGTTGTAAGAAAATAATACATAATTACCATTTAATGATACTGCCCTTATTACTTATTGTCTGGCAAACGGCTGATGTTAATTCACTTTGTTTTGTTTTGTTTTTTTAAATCATTTCAGCCTAATCTGATTACTTTGCCTTTGTCTGTACACTTGACAGGTTAATCTGAATCAAAATAGAAAACACATGCAGAATAGGCTTGGCTATACAGCTGTTCGCCTCATTGTTCATATATTGATACAAAGTCAAAATACATGAAATGAGTACTTCTAAAATAAATATCACTAGTATTGTACTGGAAAATAAAGATGAAAATAAAAGGCGAGTAATGAATAAGACATGCGCTATATTGCTGATGATATAAGATTGATTTCCCTTGGGGGAACCACCAGAAATAAAAAGTACTTTATTTATTATTGTAAATGAATGTGTCTATTTGCCTGATACTTAGGTACATGCCTTGTCCATGGGACCCTGATTTTCATTTTGTATAGGAAATGAAAGGTAGGAAGATATAAGGAAGGAAAAAGAAATCAAAGGCTAAAACCTGCATTCTCTCTGGGTTTTCCATAAACTATTAATATAGATGCTTATATTACCGTTCTCTCCATCAGACTTCCTTTCATGGTCAGTGTCAGTCAAGGACAATGCGGAGTTGGCCCGGCTGGACAAACAGGAACTATGCTCTGATTTCATCCCCCGGATCCACATTCTCAGCGCATGGTCAGGGGAGGCAGCGCCTTCCGTCTCAGTGTCCACATCAGATCCCATCTCTAGCTGGTAGCCGTGCCGGGAAACGCTGTGCATGTCTGTCTGGTAGCCAGAGCAGAGGGTGTGAGGAGTCTCACAGAATTCCATCTCTGAGAAGAAACAAAGTTCAGAGGAAAAACTTAGAAGGAAACAGAAATACCTGGTCAAATTCTACTTTTTTTGTCCTTATGTTCCCCCCCTCCATTGTTAGTATTTCTGTCTTTGCAAAGTTAGAATTCTGGCCTTTTTATTTATGGTAGCTAGGATTATGTGCTTATTTTGCGCTTCTGTAGCTTAAAATTATGCTCCTGTTGATTCTTACAAGGTTCTGGAAAAAGCATGCCCAAAATAGCTTTATAGCTACAATTTTAGATTACACAAATGTAATGAAATAAGTGAGTACAGGGGAGTGTAAAGTGTAGAGAGCTGTCCTTTAAAAGATATTTCTCTTCTAGGAAGAATATATATGATCGTCAGAGCACACCTATGCTTAAAATATTAAAATTATTGCCTTTTCTAAGTATTTCATATACCTTAGAGTTAAGAGTACATAATTCAAGGTGAAAACTGTGAGGAAAAAGCATTAAGATTAAATATACTTTTCAAAAGTATTTTTCCCAAACACATTAGTCTAAACTCTAAAATTATGAGTACCTAATATCACTATTTCCCATTGTCTCCAAAGAATATTGAGGCTGACTTTATGCTCGTTACTCTGTTTCATTCATTCTTTGAAGAAATACATAAAATCTTTCAATCATATATTATACCTCAGCAGTGCTTTGAGGCTTGGATTCCCCGCCACCCCCCTCCCCACCAAACTTCCCCTAAGCCTTAGAATCATAAAATATTTAGGATCTTAGAGATGATATAATGAATCCCCTCTGTCTACAGTTGAGGAAAATAAAGTCCAGAGGACAGACAGCACCATCCATAGCCAATGTCGGATAGCAACAGAGTCCTTTTTCCTAGAACATCTGCAATTGATGTCTGCTAGACACCAAGGAAGCGCCATCAACTTACTGCATGGATATCAGGCATTCATTCAGTTTTACAGTCAATTTTGCATTCAATTATGGCAAAATGTCAAAAAGGGGGAAAGATGCTTTAACAGACCTTAATAAGTTAATGAAAAATGACCACATGCCAAGACATATCATCTGAAATGTCCATGTAATACTTAGATAAGGTAATCCGGGGATGTTGTACACTATATAGGATTTTCTCAGACTGACATCAGAGACAGGGTATGTCATTTGGCCAGGAAGAAGCTTAACTGAGTGCATCTAATCCTTAGCACATATCAATAAAATGCAAACCCTAAAATGAATTTAATTCTTTGAATACAAAAGTGCTAGAATTTAGACTGACCACATTTAGACCAATTTAAACTGACTCTTCGAGAAAGGCGAGTACAGAATACAAACAGGGTTTTTTAATGACTATTTGTGTGTGTGTGTGTGTGACATGTAATTGTCAAACAAGGGTTTAACAAATCAAGTATTAATGCTTATTCAATAGGCATTAGGTGCCCAGCATGGTGTTCTGTGACACATGTTTTAGGCAAATAAAGCTACTATATTGTATTAGGGAAAGTCAACTATAAATTTTTTCAGGGTTATTCATCACTGTTGAGGATGTTGCTTATGACTTTTGTGATGAATGTCTTTAAGAGTAATTCTGTTTTTCTATCAAAATTTTCTAAATTCCAAAGGAGGGATGTTTAAAAAAAACAGGCATGGTTTCCATGTCATACACAAAACCTTATAAAACTGGGCTTCTCCTCGACGTAAGGCTAAAAGTAAAAATCCATCTTTCCCAATATAAATTTTAGTGATCTAGAACATTGTGATCAGTTAGTATTCATGCCCCTTAATTTCACAAAGATATCCAATCCTGTGTAGTTGCTGCTGCAGCGACCTTGTCATGAACCTGTCAGCTTGGAGCTGTAGGAAAGGAAGTTTATCTAGGCCTGCATTCACAACTTCCTTCCTTCCCCTAGACGAGTGGTTCCCAAACTTCTGCATGCTTCAGAATCACCTGGAAGGTTTGTCAAGACACAGGTTGCTGTGCCTGCCCTCCCCGACCCTGTCTCAATGTCTCATTCAGCTGGTCTGTGGTAGAGCTAAAGAATCTGCATTTCTCACAAGTTCACAGGTGAAGGCTTATGCTATTTGTCCACGGACCACACTTTGAAAACTTCTTCCCTACAGTTTTCTTAGAAATCAGTGGGAGCTAGGGAAATGGGAGAAGTCAGAGAGCAATCTTACTGTGGCATTACCAAAGATTTTGCAACAACTCAAATTCTATTTGGACACCAGCAAGAAAGTTATTGAACTGAATTACTCTAAAATGCCCCCCTCCCATCTATTTGCATGGATTCAGGGCACTAATTAAGGAATTTACTTTTAAAAGCACAAACCTGCATTTATTTTCACTCATACAATGATGTATGAGATGTGACTTTCCAAAGATCTTAATATACACATCTGAGTCAAATTAAAGACATTCATTGGAAAAGGATGAGCAAATAAAAATAGACAGCTAATTTGTCACTTCAGATACTAAAATAATAGAAAAGTTCTTTTAAAATAACCACTGATGGATGTAAGCAGAATCCCTCTTTGTTAAAGTGATTTCCCCCCATTCAAAAAGAAACTTGAACATGGATTTGTTCCCGTCTAAGGAAATGTGGTATAATATGATAAAAAATTATGTAAGATTTCTATTGGAACAATGATTTGAATGCAAAGACTAAACATCACATTCCCTTAAACACAGTCAGATAAAAGTATACTTCCTTACCAATATGTAACTTTCAAAAGTAACAATCCAAGTAAGCTATCAGTTGCTTGTTTTCTGATGATAAAGAAAAAAGTTAAATAAATAAGTAAAGAAAGAAAAGGAAAAGTTTCACTTATTTACAGTAAGTGATATTCATTGAACAGCCGCACTTCCCTTTCTTGAAATCGATGTTACCATTGTAAATTATTTCCTTAAAAACACAAATGTCTTGGTGGTATTCAAAACTCCCATAGGATGTACTTTCTATAAAAGCACTTACAAGGCACCATAAGTGGATGTTTTTAGCCTTGCACATATAACCTTGTTACCTAAAATACTACTTTTTCCCAAGAGAAGATAAAGTTCAATTGGATTTAGTATAGATCTATTCTTACCAAAAAGATAGCCACAAGAGAAATGTAAGTACAATCTTTGAATATCTAAGATGTAAACGGATAGACTGGCAACATGAGAAACTACATTTCAAGAGTAAACAGACAAAGATGATCCCAAGTGAATGATGTACGTAGGCCTCATGAACATGTATTTAATTCTGATTGAAAGGAAAAACTATTTTGCAGCCTTGTAGGAGACAAATCTGAGCAGATTAATAAAGAGTTGAAATCCAGTTTTAAAAATGGGCAAGAGATTCAAAGAGATACTTCACAGAAAAAGATACAGGAAGGAACAAACAAATGAAAAGATGTTCAACATAATTAGTTATTAGGAAAGTGCAAACTAAAACTATAATGAGATACCACTACAGACCTACCAGAATGGTTAAAAAATTCTGACCACATCAGCTGTGGAGCAACTACATATACTACTGGTAAGAAAGTCAAATGGTACAATCACTTTGGAAAATAATCTGATGGTACAATCACTTTGGAAAATAATCTGGAAGCTTCCTAAAGAGATAAAGCTAAATTTAACAGGAGAACAAGGTACTTTGGGACATTTATCACAAAAAAATAAAAATTGCTATCCACGCAAATATCTGTATGAGGTTGTTCAGAAACTTTACTCAGTAACAGCTAAAAATTAGAAACAACCCAGGTGTCCAGGAATAGCTAATAGGATGAATCATCTGTGGTATGTGCATACTATGGAATACTACTCAGTCAAAAAAAGAACATTTGATATATAATAAGATGCATGGACCTCAAAATAATTACGGTGAGTGAAAAAAAAAAAGACCAACAGAAGGTGTATATATTGCATGTTTCCATTTAAATAAAATTCTATAAATGCAAATCTACCTGCAGTGATAGAAAGCAGATCAGTGGTTATGTCTAGGGGAAGAAAGTAAGGGAGAAATAGAGAACAAAGGGGCACAAGGATACTTTTGGGATGATCTAAACATCTGCCATCTTGACTGTGGCAATAGTTACACATGTGTATGCATACCACAGTTTATCATATTGTACACTTTACATTTGTGTAGTTTATTGTACTTCAGTTATACCTCTATACTTATTGTTTTTTTCAGTGCATTGTACTCCATAAGATGGGCTTCTGAGGTAGCTCAGTGGTAAAGAATCTACCTGCCAAGCAGGAGACATGGGTTCAATCCCTGGGTCGGAAAGATTCCCTGGAGGAGGAAATGGTAACCCACTTCAGTACTCTTGCCTGGAAAATCCAATGGGCAGAGGAGGCTAGTAGGCTGTAGTCCATGGGGTTGCAAAAGAGTTTGACATGACTTAGGGACTAAACAACAACAACGATAAGCCCATAAGATAGAAAGAGAGTTAGGAGACTGAAGAACCCCTTAGTTTTCACAAGTGGAGCCAAGGGTCTCTGAGCCAGAAGGAGGTTCAGCTTTTTTCCTCCTAGTGTTAGAAAGTACATGTAATAATGAACAAAAAGGTATTCAAAATGCTGTTTTGCTTATTTATAAGTTAAGAGGCACTCAAGGCTAAGTGACTCAAGATTTGTCATTGATCCTCTTGGGAGCATTTTTTTCCTAAGGAACATAAGAGTTGAAGAGTTTTAGAGGGGAAACTAAAGATGAAACTGATCACTGATGAGCTTTCAGCAGCTAAGGGAACATTCAGTAGTTGGGAATCATGAGACTAAGTTGAGTGGATCTGGCATGAAGAATCACTATAGGCCTCTATTAATGCTAATGAGTTAATAATTTTTAAAAAATTCTTTAACATACTGAATAAAATGAACCACTATATATTCTTTATGAATCTAGGGATTGATCTTCAGGTGTTCAGTCTGAAGAAGTCATTTATCAAAACTTGAAAGAGAAAGTAATAGTTATTTATATCAGCATTTTTCTAGAAATGCCATTTCTGAGTTTCTGATAAGCTCAAGACTTTATTTTTCTTTCAATTCTACCTATCCACACTTCCTCTAAAAATGGAGCTTTAGGACATCACACTCCAAATAAATCATTGGAAGTCAGAAAGCGTGATAAATCTTAGCCATGACCTGAGTGATTTGGAATATAACTTCCAAAGAATTTACTCTACTTCCAAAATAAGAAAGAGAGAGAGGTCATAAAATTATTATCCTTAATTATTGTAATTCATAACAAGCCTTATGGACTATATGCAAAGACGGGTGTTATTAATTAGCCATGTGATTTTTAGATAAGTCACTTAATATCTTGGGGCCTCAGTTTCCTCATTTGCAAAATGTTCAGGTCCAACTAGAAATAAATCTCTAGGTAAACTCTCTTGTAATAAAATTCTGTTAACTATAACTTAAGGCTGTTAGTGCAAAATGTGAAATGGTTAATATTTTCAAATGGGAAAAGCATTAGTGGTTTTATGGGTCAAGGTGCTATTCATATTTCTACTGTGAAGGATAATCAGTCACATTAGCTAAATAAGATCTTGTCATTATTACAAGTCTTACTATGTTAAAGTATTGATACAGCCTAGGTATCCATAGTGAATTGTAGGATTATTGATAAACAAAGTACATAAACTATATCATGTAAAAATCAATTTAGTAAATAGTTCCTCATGAAACATGAAATCATCAGTTTATGAACGTGGTTATTACAGAAATTATTTTATGGCAATGCATTGGAAATCCCATGGACAAAGGAGACTGGTGGGCTACAGTCCATGGGGGTCGTAAAAGTTGGACACGATTTAGCGACTAAACCATCACCCACTCTATGGCACAGTGAATAAAAATTCACACAACTGAAAAATACTACACAGCCACTAATAATTTGTTACTGGCTCTAGGGAAAATTTCAATGAGTTATTATGGTCTTCAGCAAAAAATATGAAGAAGGGAAGGAAGGATAGAAAAAAAAAAAGAGGGAGAGAGGGAAGAAGGAAGGAAGGCAGAAGGAAGGGGAGGAGAGAGACGGGGAGGGAGAGAAGGAGGCAGAAAGGGGCAAGACCAGACAGGAGGCAAATGATTTTCACAACTGGGTACCATTTTACATTTCTCAGTCTCGGGACTTTGAAAGGAAAATGGTATCAAATTGTCAAACAAATCAGTTCATGTAAGTTTACTTAAACACAGTTCTGCTGAACACCCACTCAATTTCAAGTCAGGAAAACAAAACAAAATAGACTTCTCTGATTTCTCCTAGTCTTTGAAAATTAGCCCAATTTAACATCTTCTTCTTTTACTTTGTGAAAAAGCTTTATCAAACCCACAGTACTACACTAGGCCCCGAACAGAGTGAGTTAACAGGACCATTTCACGTCCTTTGGCAAGTTTCACAGAGGGCCTTTTTAAAGATCCGAATGACAACAGACTAATAAAGGTATACCACCCAGACCTGACCTTTATTTTTCTGCTCAGGCCTCATCAGCCTTTTCTAGGGCACAGGAGTAATAGATGGAATGCTCTCGCATGCAAGTCTGGAGCCTGTGGATATCAGAGGACTTAAATAACTAAGCTTCCTGAAGCCTAGTCTCCCCACCTCCTAGCTCCAAATGCACCCATTATCTCGGTACTCAGGACCTACCAATTTTGCCTTTTTTAATTTTCAAGATTTATCCATCTTGTCAATATAGTGAAAAATAAGGCAAAAAACCTGGGCAGAATTAAAAGCCTAAAGTATAAGCATTCATGCTTTGTGACTGATATTGGCTCACTGGAGCCATCCCAGAACACAGTTAAAAGACCATGTTAATGTTAGAAAGGATACACTCCAAAGTATAGCAAGTTGCAAATCTATAAACATGGCTCAAACCAGAGAAGGACACAGAATTACAGCACACTTCTTGGGGATGAGGTAGGAAGATGAGGATGTGAGGGAGGAACTTGGAAGAAATCAAAAGGGACTTCAATCTTATTTAGATAGACATGAAAATATCCTTCCAACCTAAGAAGGAAGGAAATATGATGTGGGAATAAACAATTTCTGTTTACTTCCTTGAACAAATATTCATCTTAGTGCAGGGTCCAGCTTAGACTGTACTCGCATAAAATGGGAGAATTTTCTCTGAAGCTAATTCAGTTACCATAACAAAAAAGATGAGGCCTGTTTTACAGCCTTCGTGACAAGAGTCTAGAAAAAGATTCAGGGACTAGAAAAGATGGTGGGAGGTCCTGGACTTCAACAGAAGTTTAGATCAATGAGAACCTGTGCAGGTTCACTTTATTTCAACATTTCAAATGAGACAGAGACTTCCTGGCCTCAATGAGAAATTTTCAGGGCTACTGAACACTGAAAATGCATGGTGCTCAACGGCCCTAAAAATTTCTCATTTCTTACCTGTGCTGGTCCAATTTTCTGGCTATTCATATCACTTTGGAGCCTGAATCCTTATTGACCATTGTGGTCTTCCATGTATACTTTTGTATTTTCATTATGTTCACTAAGGATGTGAAGCTGTTTGTTTATTGTGTGTATTTTGCATGTATGCATGTGGGTGTGTATTAAACTGCATTAATCTGCAGCACAAAACCATCTAGAGAAGTGAGAACAGTGAGTAAAGAGTTAAATGACTGCTTAAAACACTTGCAAATGCTTCAAACACATACTCTTAAAGGCAAGCAATGTGACCTCTGTAACATTTTACTCTAATCTGTAAGCATTTATTTTGTGACAATTGAGTAAAGATATCAAGAGAGAACTGTGTACTAGAGTCACTGTCCACAAAGAGCTACAGAGCAAAAGGCATTCTGCTCCATTAAGGGATTCTTATCACCATCTTTCAAAGACGACCTATTTATTTTGCCTCAGTATCTTTGGACATCTTTTGTCAGCCACCTAGAATATGTCCCTCTGATTTTTGACCAGTTTAATTCCTAATTTAATTTCACCAATTTAATTCTGGCTTGGGTCAGTACCTTCACAAACTGTTCTCCAACTTTCTCCCCCCTGCCAATAATCTTATACCCTTCCTTAGAGCATTTCTAATCTTTACTACATGACTTTTATATTCTTTCTCTGTATGCGTATTGTCTGTATTACCTGCTGAATTAGACCTCCAGACCCTAGTGTTTCCTAAAATTTTAGAATCTCCCAAAATCAAATGAGATAACTTCTGCAAAGTTTTGTATGGTCTATGAGTGATAGTCACTCAGTCATGTCCAACTTTTTGTGACCCCATGGACTATAGAGTTCATGGAATTCTCCAGGCCAGAATACTGGAGTGGGTAGCATTTCCCTTCTCCCAGGGATTTTCCCAACCCAGGGATTGAACCCAGATCTCCCACAGTGCAGGTAGATGCTTTACCAGCTGAGTCACAAGGGAAGCCCATGGTCTATGAAGGACCATATAAATAAAAGGTAGTACTGCCATCCCTTCAGGCCTTAGAATAACTCTAGACAAGGAGTGATCAAAAAATAACAAAATTTTAAAGTCAGTAGTTAATATAAAAGCAGTCTTGAAAAGATTAAATTGTTTAATAAAATTCTGACACATATGAATTGTTTTGTTTAACATAAAACAAGGCTGACCACTGCAAATTTAAAAATTGCTATTTTGGTATACAAGCTATGAATTTCAAATAATCAATGCTCCAGAAATTTGGCAAAAAGAGAAGGACAGCAACCCACTGACCATGGATTTAGGAAAAGAAAAAAAAAACTATTTATAACAATGTTAAACTAATGGGGAACAAGTTCTCTGTATTGTCTTCTGACTGAAATAGTCTCACAAAGAAAGTTGTCCTCACTATTATTTTTGGCTTAAAGAATTGGAAAATGAATCCCTATTAAGATTCTTCAAAATACACCCTAGGGTGTGGTGTTGAACTGGGAAGTCTTTGAACAAACCAGCCACAAAGCCCTGGTAGAAGATGACCTTTCAGTTGACTTGAGTCAAAACTTCTTTTGCTCTTACCTTGATATCAGTTCCATCCTACATACCATATACAAATGACCACCTTGGCAAGTTTATAGAGCGTCCTGGAGTGTGCAGGTGGCTCCTCTGAGAGACTGTTTTCATGAACTCAGAGAATGTTTTTTTTTTCTTTTTCATTTATTTTTATTAGTTGGAGGCTAATTAGTTTACAATATTGTAGTGGTTTTTGTCATACATTGACATGAATCAGCCATGGAGTTACATGTATTCCCCATCCCCATCCCCCCTCCCACCTCCCTCTTCACCAGATTTTTTCAGAGATAGAAGTAGCTTTCCAAATGGGCAAAAGTTGTGGGAAGAACTTTTAGAATGCTCATTAGGAACTTCCAAATTTGAATTCTGTTTAGAGAAACATCCTGGAGAAGAATTCTACTTCCAGGCAAGATAGGGTGACAGGGACCAAATGTATTCTCATGCCTGAAACAGCAACACAAAGCAGACAAAATATATGAAACACTGGTTTTCAGACATTGGGCAACAAAGGAAAGTGATCCCCGAGATATGGGAAACAAATGGCATGAGCCCTATGAATGCTCCAGCTTACTGCCTGCAGAGTTTCCAGATCTTAGCACAGGGAGGTAGAGTGTAGGGGGGGCCTGGCAGTTTCTATGAGTTGAGGAGGCAAACCTGCTGGTCTGGAAAAGCCAACAACTAGAGTTGGCTGCACTGAGTACCAAACAGGAGAGGGCTGCAAGAGAAAAGAGAATTCGAGGGACCTGCAGATGTCCCCAGAGTCCAGAACAGCACATGGGTGCAAGGACACCACCTGCGGCTGGAGAAAGAACCATCTGAAATGATTAAAGAAAACAACTTTGAAACAGGGCTGTCCCTGTTCTCAACAGCCAGGGTGAAAAACCTCATAATTCATGAGCACTGAGTAGGGTACTCAAAAAGAGTTCAAAAGTCCTAGATCTATTATTGAAATTTGTTAAGGGGTGTGGTCAATGCCTGGCAACAGTTTTCTCCTTTTGCATCTTGCTATTAAGTATTCTTAGGTGTGAAGTGAAGTGAAAGTCATTCAATCGTGTCTGACTCTTTGTGACCCCATGGACTGTCCATGGAGTCTGTCTCCAGGCCAGAATACTGGAGTGGGTAGCAGTTGCCTTCTCCAGGGGATCTTCCCAAGCCAGGGATCAAATCCGGGTCTCCCACATTGCAGGCAGATTCTTGACCAGTTGAGCTACCACGGAAGCCCCCATGTCTTATAAAGTTAAACATACTCTTAGATAACTATTTACCCAATAGAAATGAAATCATGTATTCATACAAAGACATGTACACAAATGCTCACAGCATTTTTATTTGTAATGGCCAAAGGTTAGAAATAGCTCAAATAGCCATCAACAGATGCATAACTGCATACTCTCCTACATTCAGACAGTGGACTACTGTCGTTCTTCAGTTGCTAAGTCGGGTCTTAATCTTTTCAACCCCATGGACTGTAGCATGCCAGGTTCCTCTGTCCTCCGCTATCACCCGGAGTTTGCTCAAATTCATGTCCATTGAGTTAGTGATGCTACTTAACCATCTCATCCTCTGCCACCCCCTTCTCCTTTTGCCTTCAATCTTTCCCAGCGTCAGGGTCTTTTCAGTGAGTCAGCTCTTCACATCAACTGGCCAAAGTAATGGAACTTCTATTGACCCATAAAAAGGAATAAACTATTGATACATACAAAAACGTGGATAAATATCAAACTATGCTGAGTTTTTTCTAAGGGTTAAAAAGTCTACATACTCTATGCTTTCATTTATGCAAAACTCTACAAAATGCAAACTAATCTATAGTGACAGAAAGCAAATCCCAAGTTGCCTGGAGTGGAGATGGTTGGGAGTGGTAGAGGGAAAAGCCTTACAGAGTGGCAAGAGAAAACTTTGAGAGGTTACTGATATATTCATTATGATGACTGTGGTGTTTTCATGGGTCAAAATTTGCCAAATTTTACACTATAAATATGTACAATTTATTATATATTAATTATACCTTAGTAAGCAAGGTTCTAGAAAATGGAGACGCAAAGAACGTTTTGTTTGCCTAATTTAAATTTCCCAGTTGAATACTGGGTGCAATGAAACAAAGTAACAACTGATAAAACTGAAAAACCCATCTGTGTTCACAAACTGCCATGAGTGAAGGAAATGGCAGGTGAATTTCTCTTGACTTGCCTTCCATTTTTCCTTCACCCTGGTAAAATCAGACGGGTTTCAATTCTGGATACTAAAATTCCTGAATGCTCTGATTGTTACAGACATGTAAAAATGATCAACAAATTAGGTTCGATCCTAATGTGGCAGGAAAGATTCATGGGCCAATCTGGGATCAACAACAAAGTACTATGACCAATCAGGTGGACTCAATACTAGTGACACACATTTGCCATTCCCACCTTAACAGGTTAGTTGCCTTTGTTTTATTCTATAGCTATAGATTTCTCACATAATCCTGACTAACTATTCTGTGCAAATGCATGTTCTTTGTTGCAAAGACTAGAAGAGAAGATATGATTAATTCAGTGCAGATGCAGCCCTACTCTTTAAACAACACTCAAAAGCTACCTCTCACTAATGGGAGGTTATAATGTTCCCTTTGTTTACCACTAGTTTCTGCAAGGGCTCTTTAGTAGCATCGTGTATATATATTCAATGGTAGAATGGGTTATTACACAAAAACAGTTGCACAGTAGTCAAATACTCTAGTAATCAGAGCCAGTCTTGACCTCATTCTGAAGTATAGTTCAACTGAACTAATAGAGTTATTTTTGAGAGTTGTGTTTACATTACAATCCTACCTGTACAAACTCTTATTTAGAAAGAAAAGCCGTTCTCTATTTGCTGTGGAAATTGGGAAGCTACCTGATTTATGAGGAAATTCTGATTTCAAAGCACACATTCTCCAGTCCTAGGGCACAAGCAGATGGAACTCAAGCTATGTAGGGACATGCAGTAATTTTTTTTTTTCGTTTTCTTTTTTTGTTTTACATATTGGGGAAGAAAGTACATCTAAGGCAGGAGATAGATGGGCCTCAGGCTGAGTAGCTGGAATCTGTCTCCTGTGGACAGAAACTCCAAGACAAAGATAATGACAGGAGCAAGGAGATATAAGATAGAGATCACTATTTCTCATTGCTGAGGTCAAGGAGACCTCCCAAACTACACATGTGCAGAAAGGAATCTCAGGGGTCAGAGAAGGGATGGGATGTCAGACCATACTATGTTAGGTCAACTTCCTAAAGACCCTTGCAGGAGAATTCATCTTGGCTAAAAGATGCTGGTGCACACAGGAGAGGGCCCCAAGTGAGACCAAATAATGGACTCAACACAGGCAAAGCAAGATGACTGGCCAGAGGGAACCCAGAAGAACTGCCTCCATATAAGTGATTCAGTCTACCACAAAGGCACGACTCTCTCTGAGCCCACCTATGTGTGCTTTTTTTCCTCAGAGTAAACACTTTACTTGTTTCACCACTTTCCATCTCTTTATTGAAATTCCTTTCTCCGAAGTAGATGTGCCAGGGCCTTGTCACCAGCCCCTGGCAATCGTGGTCTAGTGGCTAGGATCCGGCCCTCTCACTGCCATGGCCTGGCTTCAATCACTGGTCAGGGAATTGAGATCCTGCTTCGAGGGGCCACAGACAGAGGCCACCTGAGATCACATCCAGATATGAATTTAGCATCTTCAACACACCAGGCCCTAAGACACATTATTTTATTTCTCACAGTATGTTCTGTGAGAAAAGTTATTATTATCCCTATCTTCCAAACAAAGCAACTGAAGCTCAAAGAGAGTATATGTAAACTGTCCAAGACCACACAGATATCAAGTGGCAAGGCCAACTTCGAACAGTTTTAAGACTGAGTCCTAATCACCTTACATAGCATACGAAGTTCTAAGTAGCACATTCGAATGCACAGTACCTTTCCTCATTGGTACAATGTGCATGTGGCTCATGCCAGAACTTTCTGCTTCTTGCCTTCCTAGGTTTCATTCAGCTTGCTGCTGTTTCCATCTGGATTTTCACAGCCAGCCGCCAAAACACTTTGAGGGATATGGCAGCTGGGAGAAAATGGGCATTTCCTTTGTCGCTGACAGTATGAAAAAGAGATCCTTAAACTATGCATATATTAACTCATTGTTCTTATAAGAGGTTAATGTATTTTTACAACTTCTTTTGAAGTATTATTTCACTTTGTACTGATTCTTATGGATTCACTTCATCACCATCATGTCACTTTGACTCACTGAAAATAACAGTGATATTTTAGAGCACATTCCATGCTTCCAGACAACACAAATAGTATCTGGGTCTACAGGCAGACAAATAAAAGAAAACGTTGGCCTCTCCTGTGTTCAGATCCCTAGCTCATAGCAGCTGCCTTGAGGAGAGTTTTGAAATTATTTAACATTTACAAAAATGAGAAGAATATTATTCATTGGGAAATGTGTGTTAGGGTATTACTTCAGCACATTATCACCCAGCCAGAGGAGACAATCAGATCAAAACTGGGGCATTTCCTGTTTACAAGGTAACATTACCATTTCAGGCTAAATAGATTGCCTAAATCTCTGATATATATTCAGAACTTAACATGTACCACAGCATTCAGAGAATGGCTTTGAGTTCAAAATACTCTAAAAATTTTGATTAAATGTTGAGGAAGTTTCTCTTTATTTTAAATTTATCAAGGAGGTATGAAATTAGATAAAGGCATGCTTCTCTTTAGTGATCATTTAGAGCTAACACTGCAGGCAATTTCTACAAAATGCGTTTTCCAAAACCTCTTAAAGCTAGAAAGCAAATACAAACAGCAACAATAACATTAGTGCTTTTGAATTGGAAACTTCTATGGCCCAATTCCTTATTAACGCTGCCCTAAACATTTAACCCAAACAAGCAAATGAACATTTCAGGCACTTAAAAAACAATGCTCAATCTACATAAACAAGTGCAATTGTGTTCATTTTACAGATTTTGGAAAGATGTGTGGGTGAAGCAGTCTATGAGAATTGCCCAAGGACATTAATGATATAAGGACAGATGTAACACGAGTGGGCACAATGCCTGAACAGTTGACTCCATCCAATCCCCAAATCATCATTTTTGGGGAAAAAAGATCCCACACAAACTGCTTGGTGAATATTCATTTTTGACATAGTTACTGGCTCTTTCACTGGTTCCAAGGTTTGTCCTAGACATGATTCTAAGGTAGGTGTCTTCCTTCTGTCTACCCATTTGCTCCTGAGCCTCCCCTACTTCATACCCAGCATCCATTATTTTTATGGTGTCACCTCCTTGACTAAAACTTTAACTCCATCTGTTTATTCTCTCTTTCTTTTTCAACTGTTCCTTTTTGTGGACAGATTCCTCAGAGTAGAGCACTATGCTAGCAAATCTGATAAAATGAAGCCAGGTTTATTTAGTACACTTACTTTCCCCAAATTCATGCCAAACGATATACTATCATTTTTAATAGGACACTCCCACTTTTAGTTTTCATACACTCAATTCATAAGTTATAAAATAAGCATTAATTAAGCACCTACTATATAATATGCACTATCCTGGTGGCTCAGACGGTAAAGTGTCTGCCTGTAGTGCGGGAGACCCAGGTTCGATCCCTGGGTTGGGAAGATCCCCTGGAGAAGGAAATGACAATCCACTCCAGTACTCTTGCCTGGAAAATTCCATGGACTGAGGAGCCTACTAGGCTACAGTGTCGGACACGACTGAGCGACTTCACATGATAGGATTCAGTCAGATAAGAAAGAATGGGAAAGACATGACCTCTCCCCTTGAAGGGCTGATAATCTAGTGACAGCCTGGAAATGATGACAGGACAAGGAGGAAGTCCCATGACAAATTTATGCATAAAGGATTATGGAGTCCCAGGGACGTGAGGGACTCTTCCTGCCTGGAAGATTGAGAATGCCTTCAGAGAAGAGTTGCACCTCAAAAAATGATGAATGTGACTCTGGAAAGTTAAAAACATGGTAAGATCACTTCTAGCAGAGAGAATCACATGTATAAACGCAATGGTCTGTGCAAGGAAATGGTAAATTCAATGAATAGCAAATTACTTGCTGTGTCTATGCCATAGGTGAAATTCTTCAAGCTAGGTTTCGACATTATGAAAACTTCCAGATGTACAAGCTGGATTTAGAAAAGGCAGAGGAACCACAGATCAAATTGCCAACATCCACTGGATCATACAAAAAGCAAGAGAATTTCAGAAAAACATTTATTTCTACTCATTGACTACAGTAAAGCCTTTGACTATGTGAATCACAACAAACTGTGGAAAATTATTAAAGAGATGGAATACCAGACCACCTTACCTGTCTCTTGAGAAACCCATATGTGGGTCAAGAAGCAACAGTTAGAACTGGACATGGAACAATGGACTAGTTCAAAATTGGGAAAGGAGTATGGCAAGGCTGTATATTGTCACCCTGCTTATTTAACTTACATGCAGAGTACATCATGTGAAATGTTGGACTGGATGAATCACAAGCTGGAATTGAGATTTCTGGAAGAAATATCAATAACCTCAGATACGTGGATGCCACCACCCTAATGGCAGAAAGTAAAGAGGAACTAAAGAGCCTCTTAATGAGGGTGAAAAAGGAGAGTGAAAAAGCTGGCTTAAAACTCAACATTCAAAAAGCGAAGATCATGGCATATGGTCCCATCACTTCATGGCAAATAGATGGGGAAAAATGGGACAGTGGCAGATTTTATTTTCTTGGGCTCCAAAATCACTGTGGACAGTGACTGTAGCAATGACATTGAAAGATGCTCCTTGGAAGAAAAGCAATGACAAACCTAGACAGCATATTAAAAAGCAGAGACATCATTTTGCCAACAAAGGTCTGTATAGTCAAAGCAATGGGTTTTAAAGTAGTCATACATGGATGTGAGAGTTGGACCATAAAGAAGGCTGAGGGATAAAGAATTGATGCTTTCAAACTATGGTGCTGGAGAAGACTCTTGAGAGACCCTTGGACAGCAAGGAGATCAAACCAGTCAACCCTAAAAGAAATTAACCCTGAATATTCATTAGAGGGACTGATACTGAAGCTAAAACTCCAATACTTTGACCACCTGATGCAAAGAGCTGACTTGTTAGAAAAGACCTTGATGTTGAGAAAGACTGAGGGTGGTAGGAGAAAGGGGCAACAGAGGATGAAATGGTTGGATGGCATCATTGACTCAATGGACATGAGTCGGAGCAAACTCCAGGAAATAGTGAAGGACAGGAAAGCCTGGTGTGGAGCAGTCCATGGGGTCACAAAGAGTTGGACAGGACTTAGTAACCGAACAACAACATGCTATGGGTGTATGGGTTGAGGCACTAGTTTGCAAAGGGCCTTTCTTGCCTCAAATTATATCCCACTCTGCCTACTGTTCCTTATATGTAAGGGTGCCAGAATCATTATACACAAACAAATTTTAAGAATTTTTCAGAAGTCTATGAAACATCCTGGAAATTCCGGAGTTCTGAATCTTCCTCCAGAATGTAAGAAAATTCATTTTTTTTAACAATCATGTATTAACCATATAATGCGGCAAGTATTTTTACAGGTACTAGTGAAAATCAATGAACAATACAGAGAAAAATCCCTGCCATTATGGAGCTCACATTCTACTTGGAATAAATTTGCAATAATGGTCTTCAGACCAAACTCAGTATCAGAATTACACAGATTTTCATCTGTATATTAATCTGTGTATTACTCTCTGGTTATTTCATCTGGGTATTCATTCGAGGTCCCTCCGGAGGTTTCATTAAAACTTGTCTATATGAAAGCATTGATGTGCTGGAATTTAGCTTCTTGTAACACCTGAATCTACTCTGTGAAAACAATGTCTTCTGTGTATCCTCTGTCAGGGAGGTTGAGGACCTTGGGAAGGTAGGCTGAAGATGTGCTACATTTGACCCTGCTATATGTGCTCAGTTTGCTTCCAGAGAGATTTTTGGCTAAATGCTTGAGAGGTTAAAATAATCTTGAGGGCAGGGGATGAAGGGGGAGGCCAGCTTTCAGTGACTGGGACTTGGTAGGGAGGAGGAAGAGAAAAATTGAATTATTCCAGTTTATGTATTGAATGATAAGCCTGTCACTCTTCTATTTCATGCTATATAATCAATAATAATAATAAAAAAATACATTCTGGATAGGGTGTCCTACATAAATACCAAACAATATTTGCTCTAAGAGTTTCAAGTCTGGGCAGGGTTATTTAAAACAGTCGAATTGTGAACAGTTTAATTTTAGCACTAGGTTAAAATTACAGAAAGATAACTTTCACTCATCTAGGAAATCAGTTTTATTTCTTAGCCTACATAAAATTCAAATGGGCCTTAGGAGAGGTGTGAAAAGAAAACTGGAAAGGCCATTTGGAATTCTAATTATTCATATATGAAATATATATATATATTATCTACTGGTATATTAAAAATGCCACTGGATTTCAAATTCACATTTCAATAAAGAAGCCCTTTACAATATGAATTAGTAGAATAATTTAAGTATAAACTTGGACTCATCGGTATGTAAAAAATTAAAAAAACATTTATCATAATTTTTTTTACTACTACTATTCATGTAAAGGAGATGTTGGGTTTTTATAAGCAGAGGTAGCAACTTATGTCTGATATACAGTTATATACATTCCCAACATGATTTCATACATAAATATTTCATTAATATAAATAAGGAGAAAAAGCCCACATTCCCCCCTACGACTCTTCATGTTAAAAAATACCCTAGTTCTCTTGGTAAGGTGACAGAAAACTATTTAGTCTTTGCAGATACATTAATGGGGGGAGGGGTGACTAGGGCACCATTAAAGCAACTGGAACAAGTAATTTACAAAAAGCACCTCTTACTAGTTTGAAGAGTTAATATGTTTCTCTCCTCTGAAATGAATGATTTCTTTTTAGTTGTTAGCAACATAAAAACCAGTACATAGCAGGCATCATGAGCAATGGGTCCTCTTAATAAAAATGATTAATAGGTACATATTTATATACATATATCCACATGTGCACAACACAACTCACACATTGTGATTTCCAGCCATACCTTAACTTATGCTTTCTGAAACACAAGAGACTGCCTCCACTAGAATGTTCCCTAAAATCAGGAGCTAAGCTCCATCCAGGGATAATGATAAGTTGATGACTAATCTTCACTGGATGTCATATTACAGAACCTTCTGATCCCTACCAAAACAACAACAATAATAATAACAACAACAATAAACCATCATTCTAATGCTTGAAAATGAAAGTGGTAGTCGCTCAGTTGTGTCCAACCCTTTGCGACCCCATGGACTGTAGCCTGCCAGGCTCCTCTGTCCATGGAATTCTCCAGGCAAATACACTGGAGAGGGTAGTCATTCCCTAACCCAGGGATCGAACCCAGGTCTGCTGCATCTCCTGCACTGGCAGGCAGGTTCTTTACCACTGAGCTACCCGGGAAGCCCTATTCTAAGCTTACCATGTGACAAACACTATGCCATATACTTTGCATACATTATGCATTTAATCCTAACAATAACTCTCTGAGACAGGTATTAGTATTGTCATGAATTAACAAATGCGGAAACTGAGAAGAGGTTAAAATACTTGACTACAGACACCACTTCTAGTAAGAGGTGAAGTTAAATTTCAAATCCCAGTCATCTGTATTTAACACCTGTTCCTTCTAACACCTGTTCCCCAGTGGCTCACCAGTAAAGAATTTGCCTGCAATGCAGGAGATGCGGGAGACATGGGTTCAACCACTGGGTTGGAAAGATCACCTGGAGAAAAGAACAACTACTTACTCCACTATTCTTGCCTGGAGAATTCCATGGGCAGAGAAACCTGGCAGGCTGTGGTCCATAGGTTGGCAAGGAGTTGGACACTACTGAAGCGACTGAGCATACACACACACACATGCACGTATGCACTTCTAACTGTATACTACCTAGTAGCAAAAAGGTTATGAATTCACTTTGTTACAGGTAAAATGAACTCTAAAGCTAGTGGTGGTAGCCAAGGATAGTCGAAGCTAATATAGTCTCTAATATCAAGAAACTTAATTTCTAATTAGAGAAACAAGATATAACTACATATACGTGGTAGAATATACAACTGGAGCCCAATGAATGGTCCAGATAATAAGTACTAGGAGAGTATGGAGGAGAGGATGGTCAGAAAAATGGGTTAGTGACATCTCATGGTGGTGGTAGATTAAGCTAGGATTTAATGAATGGGTAGGTTTGAAAGAGTAAAGGGAAGAGTTTAGACTCAATACTGTGCTCCATATTTGTATATTCAACTATTCATCAGTCATCTAACTTAGCTATGTAAAGTGAAAGTGAAAGTGAAGTTGCTCAGTCGTGTCCGACTCTTTGCGACCCCATGGACTGTAGCCTACCACGCTTCTCCATCCATGGGATTTTCCAGGCAAGAGTACTGGAGTGGGTTGCCATTTCCTTTGCCAGAGGATCTTCCCAACCCAGGGATCGAACCCAGGTCTTCCACATTGTAGGCGGATGCTTTACCATCTGAGCCACAAGGTAAGTCCTATGTAAAAGCTACCTCAAATAAAAAGAAAACGTGCAAAGCTAATATGACTATCATTGCCTCCAAACCCAACCCTCCTCTTGCCATTTCATTTTAGTTTCTTGTGCAGAAACCTGAAACCTAGGAGTCACCCTGCCAACCCCAGATTCAACACATTAAACCTGGTCATTCTTATTTCTTAATTATACCTTGAACCTATCCAGTTCTTTCCTTTCCACTTTCAATAATCCATGGTTTAAATGACTGCAATAACCTAACTGGCCCCCTTGCTTCTAATCTTGTTCCCCTTCTAATACATTCTCTGCATAGCCAACAAACATATGATAAAACTAACCACATCTCCCCCTGTCAATACCTTCCTGGAATGTTCAGAATAAATCTGAAAGTCCTTAATATACTGTTCAAAGCCCCTATATGATCTGGCTTCCTATTCCTCTAGCCTCTTTCTCTCTTCCTGTAGCAATACTGCACTTCTTCCACTTTCTCATCCTCCTCTTCACCTCATGATATTTATGCACACTGTTCCCTCTTTTCCTTCTCATTGCTTTACTCTTTACCTGGTTAATTCTTTCTTCTCTATCAGATGATACCTCACTTCTTTGGCCCTTCAGTCTGGATTAGATCCTTCTTTCTTCATAGCACTTATCACAATGATAATATCAGGATTATTTACATAATTATGCGATGACTGTGTAAAATGACCAGAATGTGAATTCCTTGAGAGTAGCGACCATGACTGTCTTAATCATCATTGTATATAGCCATGTCCAAAATAACTTTTTATACAAAGAAGCATCAGTATATATTTGGTGAATAAAGGAGTGCATTGGGAATGCATACTAAGCTAAGACAGTACTAAGCAGACAGTGGGAATGAGAATGCCAGAACTAGGGAACTGATGATAGCCTGAGAGTAGCTTCAACACATGGTTCTTCGCTCAGGAAATAAACCAGCTTTTCTGAATTATAGAGTTCATACAGAGGGTGAAGAGAAACTAAAGAGCCTCTTGATGAGGGTAAAAAAGGAGAGTGAAAAAGCTGGCTTAAAATTCAATATTCAGAAAACTAAGATCATGGCATCCAATTTCATAACTTCAAGGCAAATAGAAGGGGAAAAAATGGAAGTGGTGACAGACTTTATTTCTTAGGCTTCAAAATCACTGCAGACAATGACTGCAGCCATGAAATTAAAAGATGCTTGCTCCTTGGAAAGAAATCTATGACAAACCTAGACAGTATATTAAAAAAGCAGAGACATTACTTTGCCAACAAACCAGTCAAAGCTATGGTTTTTCCAGTAGTCATGTAAGGATGTGAGAGATGAACCATAAAGAAGGCTGAGCACCAAAGAATTGATGCCTTCAAACTGTGGTGCTGGAGAAGACTTTTGAGAGTCCCTTGGACAGTAAGGAGATCAAACAAATCAATTCTAAAGGAAATCAACCTTGAATATGCATCAGAAACTGATGCTAAAGCTCCAATTCTTCAGCCACCTGATGCAAAGAGCTGACTCATTGGGAAAGGCCCTGATGCTGAGAAAGATTGAGGGCAGGGGGATAAGGGGCCACAGAGGATAAGATGGTTGAGTGGCATTACCTACTCAATAGACATGAGTTTGAGCAAACTCTGGGAGATAGCGAAGGACAGGGAAGCTTGGTGTGCTGCAGTCCATGTGGCTGCAAAGGTTTGGATATGACTTAGCAGCTGAACAACAACAACATAAACAGTGAAAGAGCTTCTCAGGTAGTGCAGTGGTAAAAAGTTCTCCAGTCCAGGTTGGATGCATGAGACAAGTGCTCGGGGCTGGTGCACTGGGATGACCCAGAGGGATGGAATGGGGAAGGGGTGGGAGGGGGGATCGGGATGGGGAACACATGTAAATCCATGGCTGATTCATGTCAATGTATGACAAAAACCACTACAATATTGTAAAGTAATTAGCCTCCAACTAATAAAAATAAATGGAAAAAAAAAGTTCACCTGCCAATTCAGGAGACATAGGAGATGAGGGTTCAATCCTTGGGTCGAGAAGAATCCCCTGGAGAAACAAATGTCAACCCACTCCAGTATTCCTGCCTGGAAAATCCCATTAACAGAGGAGCCTGATGGGTTACAGTCCATGGGGTCGCAAAGAATCAGACACAACTGACCATGAATAAAACAAAATAGAGGGTGAAAAGAAAGATGATACTGTGAAGGAAGATTGTGAAGGACCTTAATAAGGTAAGTATTTCAGAATTTATTCTATAGGCAATAATAGAGAACAGCTGAAGGCTTGAGGTGGTTCAGACCTGCCTCTCGGTTATCTGTTGCTCTCATGATTGCTTGTATGTTCTCCATTTTAGCCAGGAGTTTCCAAATATCTGGCCTTACCTTCAGTATATATGGACCAGCTGTGTTTGGAGACATTCCTGCCCAATGGAACTGCCACATGTTTGAATGACTGACTCACTGTGATTTCCCCAGTGACCATCTCTATCTGCAGTCTCACTTCTTTAAGGAAACCACTTTTTACCACTATTTTAGACCTCTGATTGAAAAAAATAAGCTCCTATCTGTTTTGCAGTCTTAGCCACAGTGACTGTTTAAGAGGTGGACACCTGATCTAGTCTGGGACTTAGGCCAGGAGAATCCAGATATGTCCTCAGGTTTTCTTTTTTCTTTTTTTAATGTTTATTGTAAGTAGGTAGAAGAGACCCTTTCCTCTTAGTCTGCTACATAGGTTGACAGCCCAGAGCAGTCAGCACTGGCTAGATTTCCAATTTGTACATAATGAAGGTAATATGCAGAGAGAGAGCTAGGCATAAGGAGCCTTGATAGTGCTCAAGTCAATGCTTTCGGCCTGTGTTCTAGCTTTCCTTAAGACCACACCCACCTTGTTGAATGGACACTAGCCAATAAAAATTTGTCTTCTGTTAAACTACTTGGCTTTGGGTTTCCATCACTGAAATCAGAGACCTGACTACGAAAAAAAATTCAGATGAAATAGGTATAGAGTTGGATTTGGGAAATGTCTTCATGGTCAAGTCTCTGCTAATGGATGCTTGTATATCATGCCTTATCCCCACACAAATTTACTGGCTCTTGTTTTTTGACTTGGATTTTTAACTGTCCTTGGGTGTATCACCTGTACATCCCAGGACCAAGGGGAGAGCCTGATCCATAATCAGTGCCTTATAACTATCTATTGAATTGAACTCTGACAGATTCCTCCTGTAGATTTTTAATTTTCCTATTATTTCAACTCCAATAAGCCTGGTTGATGAGCTTGTTCTGCTAGTTGACCACACTATTCTGCTGCCTTCTGATATTATCTTACTCTGGACACCCCTGTCTAACTTATTCACCCTTTGCTTCCTTCTAGTACATTCACTGGCTCATCTGACTTTCTCACCTTTATCAAGAAAAATTAAGTCACTTGGCTCAACACTACTCTGTGGTAGCCAAGTCATATATATGCTCAGGGCTCTCTATATTCTGACATTAGCTCTGCCCCTAGGAATGAAACAGAAAGGGAATATCAAACTTATAAGATCTGGACTCAAAATTTCAAACCCACTTTCTGATGCTGGTTTCTCAAAGTTAACCAAACAGAAAACTTGTCTACGTGTTTCCTTCTCTCTATCCAAACTCTTTGGACTGAGTTTCATATCCTGGCTTGGCTTGTCTCTGAAGTATATTTACATGTAAGAATTTAGGAAGAGGAAGACATCTCAATGAAGATATCGAGAACTTGAGTCAGGGAGTAGCCAGTTTTCTAACAGAAGCAAGGAAAAGTGTCATGTTGTGGTTCTAAGTGTGAAGAGAAATTTTAAGAAAAATATACTGCCCATTAGCTATTCAGCCAAGTGAAAGAGGTCTTACTCAACTCAATGTCAAGGAAGAGATCGGAACTGACATTCAGTAAGGGTCTATTTTGTGCTAAGAAAGAGTTTTATATATATTTCACATTTAAAGATATAATCATCACAATGACTCGGAGAGGTAGCCATTATTAACTTTATTTTACACATGAGAGAACATGGTCAAGCTAAATACACTGGCATTGTCGATTTTTAAAAATGGAGCTACAATTTGATCACATATCTGTTTGACTCTGAAGTCTCTTTCTGCCTAGCCTGAATAAGCCAAACCTTCAAGTACCTATACTTCAACAACTATTCAGTATTTGAATATTGTCCTTAAATTCAAGTAATTTTTTTGCATAAAAAGACCAACCTCTCTATATTTGTCTGTTGAAAGTTAAAATCATTTTTCAAGGTTTACTTCAAATTGTCTCATTTCAAAGTTTTGGTCTAACCAATTAGTGTTGTAATTAGAGTTTTATTTTACTAGTTACTAAATAGTCATTATTAAATGCCTTATAGTATTTCTCTGTTTTGTCTCTTTCTTCTATTACCAGGTAGTCATAGAATGAAGGCTTAAGAATGTTTCTCAGATATCACACAGAAAAGGAGTCATTTTAAAAAGACTTTCAATAATTAAAGGTTGAATTTTTAAAAGAAAATATGGTTAACTCTGAATCAGTCCAAAATATGGATTTTATGTGAATTCCTCACTCTCTAAGCATCATGTTAACTGATATATATGACAAGTTCTGCAACTCATCTCTCTCACCTCTCAATACTATATCATGGACTTTTTCCATGTCAGAATATATGGATCTGCTTCATTCTTTTTAATTTTGTTGTTGTTCAGTGGCCAAGTCATGTCCAACTCTTTGCAACCCCATGGACTGTAGCGCGCCAGGTTCCCCTGTCCTTCACTATCTCCTGGAGTTTACTCAAATTCATATCCACTGGGTCAGTGATGCTATCTAACCATTCATCCTCTGCTACCAATACTTGTAAGGAATTCCATTATCTGATGATATAATTTATTAACCAGACTTTCATGTTTAGCTTGTTTTGAAGTATTTACTATCACAATCAAGGTTCAATCACTATCCTTGTACACACATCTTTCTGCACTCTTGCTATTTTTATGTAAGTTAAACTCCTGAAAACCTGACTGCTGGTCACAGCACATATGCTTTTTAAGATTTGTTAGATTCTGCCAAGCTATGCTATGAAAGATTATTCTAACTCACATTCCTACCCAACAGTGTGCCCAAGCGCCACCTTCCTTATGTCCTTAAAAACAGTAGATTTTATCAGCCATCTTTTTGTTTCTTTTGCCAAATATGAAGGTAAAAATGCTATTTCATTCTTACTTGCATTTTATTTATATGCATTTACATTTGCATTCTTTTTATTTGAGTGTCTTTTTATATATTTATTGGTAATATGTAATTCTTTCATTTGTATATGGAATATTCTAGCCTGTTTCATTTTAGATGTGCCAAATATTATCTCTCAACCACTTGCTTCTCCTTGTTGCTTGTATGTGTTAGTCGCTCAATCCTGTCCGACTCTGGGAGCCCATGGACTGTAGCCTGACAGGCTCCTCTGTCCATGGAATTCTCCAGGCAAGAATACTGGAATGGGTTGCCGTTCCCTTCTCCAGGGGATCTTCCTGACCCAGGGATTGAACCCAGGTCGCCTGCATTACAGGCAGATTCTTTACTGTCTGAGCCACCAAGGAAGCCCTGGTGCTTGTTGCTTATGTGTGTTCAATTTTTATGTCATCAAATCTGCCCATTTTTGTCCTTTATAGGTTCTGGGTCTCATGCTTCACTTAGGAAGGCCTTCTATATAACAGGATTATTTTTACACATTTTTCCATTTAACCCCACCCTCCCTTCATTAATGACTGAATTATGCTAGCAACCGAAGCTCTGACTCCATCAAGAGAGATCTGCTCACCAAGAAACATTGCTGCTTATTTCTCTTTCTCAGTCCACTTATACTATATGTTTTTTTTTAATTACCAAAAAATTTCTCATTATAATGATTCAAACAATACAGATGTTCAGAAAGACAAAATGAATTAATAGGTCCTTATCTGCCTCCTCCAATTCCATTACAAGGCAACTGATATTCATCATAGAGTGAGTGACTGTCTTTCCTTACCTTTCTGTAGGCCCATAAACATATAAATATATAGACACATATGAAAAGACTTTCCTCTTATTTTTACGAAAATGAGATATTTTATAAATTACATTACATCTGTTTATTTTACTTAATGATGTAAGATGGGAATGTATGAGAGTGATGTGTGTGTGTGTGTGTGTGTGTGTGCTAAGTCACTTCAGTCTTTGTGACTCCCTGGACCACAGCCTGCTAGGCTCCTCTGTCCACAGGATTCTCCAGGCAAGAATACTGGAGTGGGCTGCCATGCCCTCCTCCAGGGGATTTTCTCCACCCAGGGATTGAACCTAGGTCTCCTATGTCTCCTGCATCGCAGACAGATTCTTTACCACTAGCGCCACCTGGGGAGCCCATGAGAGTAATATACTTTATGAATTTGGGCATGTCCTCAAACATCTCTCTCTCTACAAATCAACAGGTGAATGATATCCTGATTGAGTTATAATAAGATGGGTGGATTGAAGTCTTTTTTCCTTGGAAATTTCTAGATGCTATTATATTATATTCTAGCTTCTATGACAGAGATGAGAAAACCAATACTGTCTTAATTTTTTCCTGTGTAGATAAGAAAAAAAAAAAACCCAATATCTCTAGATAAGAGACAACCAATACCTGTCTTAACTTTTTTTCTTTACTATTTCTGCCAGGAAACCTGCAAGATTTTCTCGTTATTTTTGGAGTTCAGGAAATTTATCAATGTATATTTAAGTGTAAAACAAAGAACTCTTTTTCTATACATCTTTTTGTGGAGCCAACTTTTAGCTTTTAAATTCTTTAAATAATTTTAGCTAGTTGTGTATGACTACTTTCATGTGATATATGTATTTTTTGTTTTTCTGTTCCCCTGAGTTGCATGTTTCTTTCAATATTTCCTTAAATTCATTTAATGCCATAATATTTCCTTTGTGATGTTTTTAACCACACCCTTAGGTTTTTTATGAAGTAATCTCAGTTTTACTTTTGAATAATTTTAAATGTTTAGACTTCATTTTTGATACAAAAATTATTTATTGAAAATATTTTATGGTTACAAGATTTTATTTTTTTTAAATATTTTTACTGTCCATTTCTAAGTTTTATAAATTTCATCAGAGAATGTTGCCTGTCAGGTCGCTACTTGGGAATTTATCAAGGTTTTTCCTGTGGCAAAGTACATAGTCAGTTTTTGTAAAGGGCCTAGGGCATAAGATATGAATGTGCATTCTTTTCCATTGGAGTATACAATTCTATGTATTTGTCAAAATATTAGGTCAAGTTTCTTAATTATATTATTCAAATATTGTATTATTTTTGCTACCTATTTTTCAAACTCTGAGAGCTGTATTCCACAACTGTCTTTGTAGTTTTACTAAATGCTTCATGTATCATTCAAATAGTTAATATAATAAATATTTATTCAATAAATGAATACATGTAGGTTCTATTTCAAGTTTTTGGCCTTAAATACCACTTTATTTGATATTGGCATCTCTCTCCTCACTATTTATTGAAAGTTTTCTTGCACCTCTTTTTCCATTCCTTTATTTTAAAACATTGTCACCATTTTGTTTAATGCTTCTCTCTTATATGTGTACCTAGTTAAAATGTTATAAATCTGTGTGTTTTATTCTGGGAATAAGAGATGTCAGCTCACTTTTATTATTTTGAAAAACCCAATGTTTTAATCAGTGTAATAATTAGTATTCATTAAATTTGTGGTTGGCAGAATAATGGCCTCTCCAAAGATGTCTATGTCCTAATCCCCAGAACCTGTGAATATATTAGGATTCATGGCAAAGGGGAATTAATATTGCAGATGGAATTAAGGTTGCTAATCAACTGACCTTAAAAAAGGAGACCATCCTGGATTACCTAAGTGTATCTAATGTAATCTCAAGGCCCTTAAAAATAGAAGTGAGGCAGAAAAGGAGACAAAAGGAGATAGAACATTGGAAAAAGGATCAAATAGATGTAATTTTGCTGCTTTTGAAGGTGGAGGAAGGGGCCATGAGCCAAGGAATGTGGACAGCCTCCAGAAGCTGGAAAAGGCAAGGAATCAGATTATCTTCTAGAAGCTTTAAAGAGAAACATGGCATTGCCGATGATACCCTGATGCTAGCCCAGTGAGACTTATTTAAAACTTCTGACTTCCAGAACTGTAAGATAACAGATTTTTGTTGTTTAAACCCAGTAAGTTTGTGGTGATTTATTACAGCAACAAGAGAAAACTAATACAATATTGTAAAACGTAGATAACAGTATGTTTCCAAATAACTGGGGGTAGAGGGGAGGGGCTGATGGGATAATGAGAAAATGTCACTTCAAGAATTAAATAAGGATATTAATATTCATCTTTGTTATTTATTCCTTCCATTTCCTTATTTAATTTTTTTAATTAAAAAATTTATATGAAGATAATTGCTTCACAATATTGTGCTGGTTTCTGCCATACATCAAAATGAATCAGCCACAGGTATACATGTGTCTTCACCATCGTGAACCTCCCTCCTATCTCCTACCCCGTCTCACCCCCCTCAGTTGTCACAGGGCACTGGGTTGAGCTCCCTGTGTCAACAGTAAATTTAATATGGCTTTTCCTCCCTTATCTGCTACTTCACAGCAATTTTTAACTTTCCTGGTATCTTTATTTTACAGTATATCTCAATACAAATAAACAAAACCTGTCAGTTATAGTGGCCCATTCCTCAAACAATAATACTAATGGGAGGTTTACTATCTTTTTAATGTATAACCAACACATAACATGAGGGTTAGCCCCAGGGACAGAGTAACAGGAAATTGGTGAAATTTAACCTTATTTCACTTTCATGTCCCCATTTTACTGTCCTTTTCCTTTACCCTCAACCAAGGATAGACTGTCCAAGGCTGTCCACCACAGCCATCCCAGACATGACCTTCCTGGTGACTCTCTTATATCTGGACCCAATTATTCTGTCTCCCCTTAAGAGTTACCTGTTCTGTGTCCTGCATCTTCAGGGACTTGCTCTATGCTCCATAACACTTTGGCATGCAAACCAATGAAAGATTTCATTCTGCTAATGAAGCCTGGATTTAGAAAGGACAGAGGAACCAGAGATCAAATTGCCAACATCCATTGGATCATCAAAAAAGCAAGAGAGTTCCAGAAAAACATCTATTTCTGCTTTATTGACTATGTCAAAGTCTTTGGCTGTGTGGATCACAACAAACTGTGGAAAATTCTTCAAGAGATGGGAATACCAGATGACCTGACCTGCCTCCTGAGAAATCTGTATGCAGGTCAAGAAGCAACAGTTAGCACTGGACATGGAACAACAGACTGGTTCCACATCGGGAAAGGAGTAGGTGAAGGCTGTATATTGTCACCCTACTTATTTAACTTATATGCAGAGTACATCATGAGAAATGCTGGACTGGGCCTCTCCTTTGGGGTCGGCCTGCCTTCATGCCTCGAGGGTGTACTTTCCTTTGCTTGCTGAATAAAATTCTGAACTGTAACAGAGCTGTAACACTGGTCTGCTGTTTCAAATCTTTGCTGTGGTGAGACAGAACCAAGAAACTTTCACACTCCCCCAACATATCTGGTGCCGTTTCTGGGATTTAACCTGGCTGAAACAACCTTGGCTTAGACCCTGTGAGACGGAGGCCAAGCCCAGCAGAAGCCCAACAAGGTGATAGCTCTCTCTGTGGAAGCTGAACGTGAAGAAAACCCAGCATAGCAGAAGGAACAAGAAGCCCAGCGTGCTAGAAACCAGGATAGCAAACACAAATTTGGCAGAAAGCTCACATGGCTCAACCTCAGATTCCAGACCTCCAGTTAAGGTCAACAAGCTATAATATGCAGTGCCAGTTCAACAAGGATATATAAAACTACACCCGACCATGGAAAATATCACTCACCCTTACATGGACACTGCTATAAGGACTCTGAGGCTTGAGACTAGCAAGGGTGGGGGTGGGGGTGGGGAATGCCCCTAGCCATCCCAGCTCAGCAGGAAGTAGTTAGAGAGACTTCGATGCCCCTACTCCCAAGGAATTTTGTTTCCCATCTCTTGAGGGGGGAATGTTAGGTAGTTAGAATAGGAAAAAGGAGTCCAAAATGGCTGCGGCTAATGGACAAAGAAAGGGAAAAGCCTGGAAAAACAAGAACGAAAGAATATCTGCAGACCAGAGTGAGAACTTCAGGTGAAACAAATACACCCTCTTCATGGCTAGCCCAATTTGCATAGGGGAGGCTCAGGGTGGGGAGGAGACAGACTTATAAAAGGAGGAAGCCAAGATAGATTGAGGCCTTTCCTCAGATTGAGGCCTTTCCTCGGCCCGCCTTCATGCCTCGAGGGTGTACTTTCCTTTGCTTGCCAAATAAAACTCTGAGCTGTAATGAGCTGTAAAAAAAAAAAGAAGAAGAAAGAAAAAAAAGAAATGCTGGACCAGATGAAGCACAAGCTGGAATCAAGATTGCTGGGAGAAATATCAATAACCTCAGATATGCAGATGACACCACCCCTATGGCAGAAAGTGAAGAGGAACTAAAGAGCCTCTTGATGAAAGTGAAAGAGGAGAGTGAAAGAGTTGGCTTAAAGCTCAACACTCAGAAAACTAAGATCATGGCATCTGGTGTCATCACTTCATGGCAAATAGATGGGGAAACAATGAAAACAGTGACAGAATTTATTTTCTTGGGCTCCAAAATCACTGTAGATAGTGACTGCAGCCATGAAATTAAAAGATGCTTGCTCCTTGGAAGAAAAGTTGTGACCAACCTAGACAAGCATATTAAAAAGCAGAGACAGTACTTTGCCAACAAAGATCCATCTAGTCAAAGCTGTGGTTTTTCAAGTAGTCATGTATGGATGTGAGATTTGGCTTATATAGAAAGCTGAGCACTGAAGAATTGATGCTTTTGAACTGTAGTGTTGGAGAAGACTCTTGAGAGTCCCTTGGACAGCAAAGAGATCCAACCAGTCCATCCTAAAAGAAATTGGTCCTGAATATTCATTGGAAGGACTGATGCTGAAGCTGAAACTCCAATATTCTGGCCACCTGATGCAAATAACTGACTCATTTGAAAAGATCCTGATGCTGGGAAAGATTGAAGGCAGGTGGAGAAGGGGACGACAGAGGATGAGATGGTTGAATGGCATCACCGACTCAATGGACATGAGTTTGAGTAAGCTCTGGGAGTTGTTGATGGACAGGGAAGCCTGGCATGCTGCAGTCCATGGGGTCGCAAAGAGTCGGACATGACTGAGCAACTGAACTGAACTGAATGAAGTCTATATTATTTATATATGGGACAATGGCTTCACCTTTTTTCCTAAGTGGTTTGCTTTCCAAAAGGGAACAATAACTATACTCGAAGAAATGACTCTCTAAGGCTGGGAATCCCAGGCATTGTGTCAGGCTACATAGGGAAACATTTGGGGCTGGAATAAAGGAAGGGGACTCCATGGCATACCTCACCATGCACTACGTAAGTGAGCTCCTACTACACTTGTGTGAAATCAAACAAGTAACAAGAGTATGAACCACTGAACAGGACTTAGAGGCTATTGTGCCTCAGGGCAGCTCTAGGACAACTATATGGGCAGATAATTGGGGCTGTGAGCTAACAAAACAACTTGTACCTACAACATTAAACACAATTGTAATTCACTCTGTCTCTAGCAGAGATTCTGTTGTTTACCACTATAAAATAAAAGCTATAAAAACATAAATATTAAGAGAAATAATTGAATAATGCAATAGGTTACCTTATATTACAGAATACTAATAAAACCTTTTATATTATAGAAATACATTTTAATAATGCTATGCTTAAGAATAATTATACTTTGAATGATTTTCATGAAAGAGTTCTTTTACTACACCCCTTTCTGCATTATCATTGGATTTCTCTCCTCACCAATATTAGCTTAATAAATTATTCAGATTTTAAAGGCTAGGGTGAATAATAGGCTTAACTAAAACACGGACTTCTAAACTGGCTTTCATGCTTCCATATTGGCAGAATTTAACTACCATTATGAATGACTTGCTAGTTATACTGCTTTTATTTTGTATGCATGCTTGAGACTTAACATGTTTAGCATGTTTCATGTTTTCTTTTCGTTCATAAAGACTCACTGGATCATATTTTTAAGTGGAAAAATAAAGGAGTTAGTGTGCAGCCTTGATTATTATTTACATGGTTGCTAAACCATAAAAAATACACAAAGAGAGAAATATATGAAGGAAGAGAACTTACTGAAACATAACTAAGGCTGTCAAATAGTTAAAAGCTAAAAAGAAAAATAACATTTAAAACTGAATTTTCAACACTGGATCATATTTTGGAATTGGAAGGGGCTTTTCAGACCATGTGATCCATCAAGTGACACATTCAGATACCGGCATGGATCAGGTACATAAGTGAATGTAAGTAAGGGAAGTGGGTGGGTTACAGCTATAAGAATTGGTGGATAGTCAGAAAATACACTCTGTCTGAAAGAGGCGCTACTGCTCAGCTGCAGCTGGTGTTGAAAAGTGGTAACACAGGCCCGGGTGGGGGGTGCCAGACTTTCTCATACTTAAAGACAAATTGGAATTCAATAATTTTGTATGAAATCGTTCACTTTTCAATACTGATAATTACTTCAGTTTTTAAAATGTTACTGTCTGCAAGACATACAGGGTGCCTAATATACCAGATTTAAATTTCTGATCAAGTCCAACCTTTTTCTTTTGCAGAAAGGAATATGGAAACATCGATGAAGTCACATAAGTGCTTAGCCACATGTAGTAGAAAGAAAATGGGTTTTGAACTCAGGTAGATCTGAGTTTCAATTCTAATTTTGTTATGCAGCCACTATGTAACCTTAGGCAAGTTTCTTAAACTCTGAGTCTAGTTTCCTTCTCTTTAAAAGAAAGATAATAATATATATTACATAAGATATTATAAAGATTATATAAACATAACATGTGGGAGGTGCCTATAGTGAATCTTGACACATAGAAATCATGCACTATTCTAGCCTCATTCATCACTCTATGTCCCTATCCTGCTTTGTTTTTTATCTAATAGTAATTCTTTGCACTTGTAAATATATTATGTCCCACCTCCTACTAGAAAGTTTCATTAGGGTAGGAAATTTGTCTATTTTTTCACTGTTTTATTCCAGGCTCTAAAAAGTATTGGCAGACATATAATAGGTGTTGAATAAATATAGACTGAATAGATTAATGTTTTCAACAAACAATGTCTTTGATGCCTTCCCTTTAATGAATAAACAAATGCAAGTACATGCATGTGTATGTTGTTGAAGCTTATAATGCAAGTTGATAACTGCACCTTGAACTTAAAGTCATATCAACTTCCTTCTTTAGTATTATTTTCATAGTATTAATGAAATCTGCAAAAATTATGTGATGTCCAACATGGACATAATTCTCTTTTGAGTTTATAAAGAACTCAACCTTTGAGGGAAGAAGCCTTTCAAAAACAGTCTATTTCTTTCTACTGAATTTGATGGTTAAAGGCACTTATAGTACTCTATTGATTCTCGCAGGCTTTTCACCCTGACAAAAAGTCTATTCACTGGCTTTATGAATCATAATAACAACTCTACATATATCTAGCTTATTGTACTTAAAAATACTGTTAAATGAACACTAATAACTATAAATTTCAACTGAATTGCACATCAACCCTGTGAAGTAAATAGGGCTGAAACTATTTTCCTCATTTTACAAAGATCAGAGACATCCAGTGACAAGTACCTTATCTAAAGTCACAGCATGAATAACTAAAAGATCTAGCAATAGACTATAGTTTTAAAGTGGCATTTTATATCCACAGGATCTAGCCAGGACTTTCTCGCTATAGCCATCACTAGTGTATCCTATAATTTAGATTTTCCCTGCCCCTCACCCCTTATGTAAAAACTCACATATCTTAGGTCCTAGTTGCAATCCCAGTTACCACTTATACCTCTGCTGCTAAGTCACTTCAGTCGTGTCCGACTCTGTGCGACCCCCATAGACGGAAGCCCACCAGGCTCCCCTGTCCCTAGGATTCTCCAGGCAAGAATACTGGAGTGGGCTGCCATTTCCTTCTCCAATGCATGAAAGTGAAATTGCTCCGTCATGTCCGACTCTTAGCGACCCCATGGACTGCAGCCCACCAGGCTCCTCCATCCATGGGATTTTCCAGGCAAGAGTACTGGAGTGGTGTGCCATTGCCTTCTCCACTTATACCTCTACTTAATATTAATTTAACAGACTTTACTGACCACAGCCAGGTGAGGGACATAAAAAGGAACAAAACAAGGATCTGCCCTCAAGAGCTTTCAGTCATCAGTGTAAGATCAGTTTTTAGTTTAGGTAAAATACATTCCTTGCAACAAGTGTTTTGCCTTAAGAAATTATATAAGGAGGGGAAGAGGCAAAGATGATTGCTAACTGTTAAAATCCCCTAGGGAGCTTTGAAGGTGGCTTTCCAGGTGGTGCTAGTGGTAAAAAACCCGCTAGACAATGCAGGAGACATAAGAGACATGGATTCGATCCCTGAGTCGGGAAGATCCCCTGGAGAAGGAATTGGCAACCCACTCCAGTATTCTTGCCTGGAGAATCCCATGGAAAGAGGAGCCTGGTGGGCCACAGGCCATGGGGTCGCGCAGAGTTGGACATGACTAAAGAGATTTAGCATGCGAGCAGGGAGCTCTGGAAAATATCAAAGCTTGAAATAATCTAGGGTGGAGTCTGGGCAGTAACATTTTTGGAAAGTTCTTGTAGACACCCTAATGTGCAGGCAGAGCTGAGAACCAGTGGTATAAGGGAAAGAAATCATGCTGTGGGGAAAGAATGTGCATGCATGCTAAGCTGCTTCAGTCATGTCCGACTCTGCAACTCTATGGACTGTAGCCCACCAGGCTCGCCTGTCCATGGAATTTCCCAGGCAAGAATACTGGAGTGGGTTGCCATGCCCTCCTCCAGGAGATCTCCTTGACCCAAGGATCGAACCCACGTCCCTTGCATCTCCTGCATTGGCAGGTGGATTCTTTACCACTGAACCACAGGGAAGAAAAGAGGAAGGTAAAATACAAACAAGTAAAGACATACTTGACTTCTTTTACCCTTACAGTGTCATTTATAATTAACCTCTTTGTGATATCAATTATCTTTAAAAGGTTTTCATTGAAGAACTAGCTTTCATGTGTCTTCATTTCCAAATTTTTTTAAAGAAAAGTATTTCCCTCTAATCGAGCAGTTTTCCTTTGATGATGATATAAATATAACCAAGTTGACACAAAGTTTGACAGGGAAATAACCATGTGCATGAGTCAAAAGTGAAATAACTAATTATCTTAATGTTTAGGCATACTTCTAGTAATATTTAGTTTATGTCCTGAGTTCTCCAGAGTGCCCAACTTCTTTATTCTAGTTTCTCTTTCTTTGGGATGGCACATATTTGCTTTTCTATTTTCAACTACATCCTGGGTTTTGGGTCATTCACCTAAATTATTTTGATTTGCTTACATTTTCCTCTTGAAACATCTTGTTTCTTCTAAAAAAGAAACAAACAAAAAAAAGCAAAAGCAGACAGAAATTTCCATCTTTTTTATATGCTCCACTTTTCTATAGCAAGAGTTGCCATGATATTTCATCACCCTTAGATGGAGAAATTTGAGTGGTAGCTCTAATAAAAATGAATGATAATTCCTAAAAGAAAATCTCTAAAAACCTAATCACACTTGAAAACTGGAGATTTTCTCAACTGAGATAAATGCATCATCCCTCTAACAACAGAATCTAGGCCTTTGTTGGGAATGGTCTGCATGACTTCTTTGAAAGGTGAGATGGAAGTCAAATATGTGCTTCTTTTACAGCTACGATATTTTTATAACTTTCTCTCCCCTCTCTAATCTGTCCAGTATATCAGTATCACATTCACCTTCTTAAAATACTCCCTTAATGATCATGGTATACTCCTATCTTGCAACTATCAATGGTCCTCCATTTCTCAATATATTTAATTCAAAATATTTGACCTGCTTGTTAAGGTCCTTTGATAATCTGGCCCAACCTTATTTTCCATTGATCTCAAACCTGTCTTCCATGCCAATCAAACTGGTCTCCTTGTTATATTATGAAAATATCAAGTTTCTTCTTTGCCTTCCTTTGAATTATTTTCCTCATAAACACATATCCTTTTTGCACCCTCTTTCTTTAACCTTTACCATCTTTTGAGTTAATAGGACAAGTTCTGTTTCCTTCATGAAGACGGCCCCAATCAATTGAACTAATTGATCTCTCCCTTTGCTAATATCATAAAATACTCACCCCTCCCCCTACGTGGCATTTGCGTCAATATAGCCTTGTCACTATTTTAGTTGCTTTAAGTATGTCAGCCTGTTGCCCAAACTAGACTATAAAGTATTTGAGGAGATCCTGTATGGTACTTCTTTTATACCCACCTCATTGATAGGTGGGTGTTCAGTGCATGGTCATGGCATAATAAGTATTTGCTGACTGCTAACTGATTGCTGGTGTTGTCCTGTAGCCTGGGCCTATAGACACTGTCAGTTCTGTTAACAGAGGCTGTGAAATTTCTGCCAGAGATTATGTCTGCATAAAAATAAGCCTTTGGCATAAATTGCGATAACTGCCACTAGAGAATTCACCTGCAGGAAAGGGACCTCAGGCATATTACTCGGTGCTCTAGGAGGCTCTTATGCCCGCTTTTCCACTGTCATGATACAGCTAAGCCATGTGCTAATGTGATGATGTGAATTTCTTAAATAATTCACTGTAAATCTCTACCTGCTTAGTTTTCTGACATGGCTTTGGCATTCTAATTTCCAATAAGCTATGCCCTAGACTTGCCATGGATTACAAATACGTGGAAAAATTGGACATACTCTGAAAGTCAAGAATTTAGCATTATAAAGAAACACTTTATTTTCTGTGAAAACTTTTTAAATTTAAATGTTCTATTTCGTTCTGCATGAGCAAAATAAGTCCTAGGTTTCACTGACATATCTATTTAGAAGGTAAAGAATGTAACTCCAAGATCTAGAACTATGAATTCTTCTCTTTGAACACTCTCTCTTTTCTTATATTTGTTTTCTCAATTAATTTACTCTTCATCTATACTGTAACCCCTAATTCCCAGACCCTGCCCTAGTCTCCAAGTTTCGCTGTCTCCCTCTTTCTGTATCTGTCTCTCCTTGTCTTTGTTTCTCTGCCCCTCTCCCTTTCCATCTGTCTCTGCCCCCCCACCCCCTCCCCCCAACCCCACATACTTCACTCACCTCCCCAGGTGCACTGCAACCCATGGTGATACACTTGACATGTCATGAATGTATTTCTTGGGAGTTCCCTAGAGGTCTAGTGGTTAGGATTCCATGCTTCCACTGCCAGGGCCTGGGTTGAGTCCCTGGTTGGGGAACTAAGATCCCACAAGCTGTGCAGTATGGTCAAAAAAAATTCTCTTAATGTATTTCTCCAAAGCTTAAATTTTCATGTTCTCTTAATTCTTTCATCCATTTTACATTGACACAGAGTAAAACCTCAATAAAAGTGGGAGTTGTTGTTATTATTACCCTATAACTCTATCAGAAGACAAACGTGTTTTCTGCACTGTGCATTCATCACATTTACTGAAGTCCCTGAAAAGCCTCATGAGAAAAACTCTTCCACTCACACCATTTACTCCTCTGAGGCACTCACTAAAGATGCCTACCTTCTTCTAACTGTGATCACACATTCATTTTATGCACCCTCCCTTAGGTACCCTAGGGGCACCCATGTCACCCTTATCCACCTAGTGTCTTCCAAATACACGTAAGTCTTTTATTTGTCTGCACTCTGTCTCACTCAGTCCAGGTCCCTTGATTGCTTGAGTGTAAGAACAGTATGCTTGCTTCTTTTGTATCTTATCAGGGGGCCACTCTAAGGGTCCCGTGCACTGTGAGGGCTCAGTAAATGTTGTTATACTGAGAGTCAAGTGCACACCTGAAAGTTCCCCTTTAAAGCTGACTCTCAAATATCTACAAAATGCCCAAGGGAGCCCAACAGAGGAATAGGTAAGATTGAGCAGCATAGCTTATTAAAAATGATCTTGGCCTGTGATACAATTTCTTTTGGACTGAATTTTTCCTTAGGCTTAGGACACGTGCTAATTCTCTCAGTTGCTTTAATCATGTAGATATTAAACAACGTGGGGGCATCAAATAGTCCTTTAGAGTTATGAGAAGTACACGCTATGAATAGAAACAAGGGAGGATAAAAGCCAAGCGTGTGGTGACTGGCAGTCCCAGCAGCAGGTGTCTTGACTGAGGACAGACCCCAAGATCTACTGGAAAATGCAAAAATGGAGACACCCAAAGCTGTCACAGAAGAAGGCTTCAAAACTCCATCCAAATCAAAGATGGGTACAGACTTTCATAGAGGGTTTTGAAAGGAAAATGTTAAGATTGTCTGAACTGTAAATGCAATCCATTGGAAGACATATTTTCCCTTTAAAAAACTCAACCCAAAACCCAAAGGCAAAAAAAAAAAAGTCCAACAACAACAATAACATTTCAACAGAATATGAAATCCAACGAGGGAGGTTGACAGCCAAACCTTATTTTAAAGTAATGGTAGCCAGGAAAGATGATGATGGGTTGTAAGAATTCACCACCTGGAAAAGGTAGTTACCTGGGGAGTGACAGCTGCCATAGGAAAAGTAGAACAAACACACCTGCTGTCAGGCACACCTGTTCTTTTCAGGGCGAGGAACCATGAGGCTGAAACAGCAGAAAATACCCAAGTCCAAGATAGGATGCCTCTTGTGACCCTGAAATATTGTCCCTAATTCCTCTGGGGTTATTTCCTTGGCAGGGATGGCTGCAAAGTAGCCACATAAAGTTCCACGCGAGTCTCGCAAATTTCATAGTATCTCAAGTTGTTTTTCTGGCAGAAGGAAATTTCTTAAAGACATGAGCAGAAGAGGGAGGCAAACATTTTCTCTGGCTTTCATTGGAGAAAGAAGATAAATTGTCATGTGTCATATTAAAATATTATGTGAAGGTGTTGGAGCTGAGACGGCATGAGGCCTACAGGGACGGGCAGGGTAGAAAGAGGTAGGGGGGAGAGCAGGTACAATCACCCTGCCCCCTTCCCAACATACTGACCAGAAGGCCCTTCATCATCACAGAAGTGCTTGGCCTTTAAGCGTAGATGGTCACTTGTGAACATGCCATAATTTCTGGTTCCACAAAGTTACTGCTTCATCACTGATGCCTGCAAAAGTCGAAGTCTGAGCTTCCACAGTCACCCAGAGAATATTGCAGCCCCATGAAAATAAATCAGACCAAAAGGGCAAGATAGTTCTGTAACAGATTAGCTATACTAGCTTTGTAAACACTCACAATGCCCTACAGGAAAGCCTGCTGCCACCAGATAAGCCAAACTAGAGTTCAATATCAGTGGCAATATTTTGTCCTGCCTTGTTAAAAAAAAATGATATAGTAAGGGATGGAACTAATTGAGGCAGTGGCAATAGTGAGATAGAAGCAATTTTTAATGTAACTAATGTAACAGCCTGAAGATGGACTAAAAAAAAAAATCTAATATTTCTGAGCACCCACTAGGTCCTATTCCGGTAGGTACTATAATGAATTCAAAAGACCTCTATGTCAATATAATTAAAACTATTTACAGTTACTGCCCTTAAGGAAGCTACCATTTCTTTGGGGAGACACGCTTTATAACCAATGCTTAAGCTAGTAAATAGTCAACAGCAAGACTGAATGTCAGACAATAAAAACCATAGGAGTTCATAGAAAGCAGTGCATGATACATGCGGGAAGGAAGATTTTTATCAAAGACTGGAGACTCGAATTAGGTCTTGAGGGATGGGTAGGGTTTGTAAATGCAAGAAAGAATCCCAGAAAGAATGTCTGTAACCAAAACTCAGGGGAAATATAGGATCCCAAATATGACCTTTAGCATAAGTCAGTTATTATGTTTACTCTTGAATATATGAATCAGTGGAGATATTCTTATTAATATGAAGATTAAAGTCCCTAGAGATTAAAATGAAATTTATCACAATTCATGTGAGTTTTTTTCTAAACTTGCAGAGAACGCAAACAGAAAACATTAATTTAAATTTTTTTCTTTAATTAAATTTCAGGTATCTCTGCATTCTTCAGTTCAAGATCACAATCAGTGCCAGAGCAGAAAAGTCCCAAGAGGTGTCTCTGAATGTGTTCCGTAATAACGTCACTACACTGGGTGAATTCATGTTCAAATCAATCATAAATTCTATTTAAAAATAATCCCAGGAGTAACCATAAAACCAAATCCTCCAACTCTATAGATTCTGACTTGATTATCCATGTGGTAGCACTAGAGAAAATTAACCCCTGGTTTTCACAGAATCCTCCCAGATTTTTATCTGGGAGCTGGGGCAGCCATATTAACCAGTTTGTACTTCACCTTTCCTTTCAATTACCAGCACTCTTAAGAAGATGTTAATAAGCAGCCAGAAGGCCAAAGGCTTGCAGCCACTAAAAGAAAGGCACCCACAGTCCACCAACTGGGAAAGCCCTCTTTCAACAACCCAAAGTTGTGAGGTTCTGACTCACAGATTCTGACAGAACATACCATGATTTCAAAGAGGCTAAATTAAATCTAAAGATGCATCAAGAGTGATTAGAGCAATCTTGAGTGACTTCTCAACTTACAAACAATATTCAATTCAGTATTTCAAAGAGTACTTTAAAAGAGGGATTAGATATTATCCACTGTTCAATTTAAAAAGATGGGTAAAATCTTCTTTAGTGTTCTACAAATCCAAAATTTGTTAAAATTCCAACAGGCTTTGTTAGAAATTTACCACTAGTGAAAAAATACATGTAAGAAAAATTAACTGCAAAATTAAAATTTGGAGAGGAAAAGCTTAAGCTATTTAAAATCAGTTTTTAAAAAGTGTTTTAAAAGCACGTATTTACATTCCAACAATTGATAATCATTCTTATCTTTTCACTAAAGCAGACACCAAAGAATCTGTTTGGCCACACTTTATTTACCCAGTTTAAGTTCCTCTACATTAAAAAATCATGTCATATTTTGCTCCATAATATTTATATGGCTACATAATACTATCTATACTATTTAGCATGATATATTTTCAATAGAAATAATTTCACATTTGTATGTTTAGTCCCTAGGTCGTGTCTGACTCTTTGAGACCCATGCAGTCCACCAGGCTCCTCTGCCCACAGGATTTTCCAGGCAAGGATACTGAAGTGAGTTGCCATTTCCTTCTCCAAATTTCACATTTTCTCTTACCTTTTCATTATTAAAAGAAGTATTTGTACATGGTTCAGTTCAGTTTAGTTCAGTCGCTGTCGTGCCTGACTCTTTGAGACCTAATGGACTGCAGCACGCCAGGCCTCCCTGTCCATCACCAACTCCCGGAGTTTACTCAAACTCATGTCCATTGAGTCGGTGAAGCCATCCAACCATTGCATCCTCTGTCGTCCCCTACTCCTCCCGCCTTCAATCTTTCCCAGCATCAGGGTCTTTTCAAATGTGTCAGTTCTTCGCATCAGTATTAGAGTTTCAACTTCGGCATCAGTCCTTTCAATGAATATTCAGGACTAATTTCCTTTAGGATGGACTGGTTGGATCTCCTTGTTGTCCAAGGGACTCTCAAGGGTCTTCTCCAACACCACAGTTCGAAAGCATCAATTCTTCAGCGTTCAGCTTTCTTTATAGTCCAACTCTCACATCCATAGATGACTACTGGAAAAACCATAGCTTTAACTAGACGGACCTTTGTTGGCAAAGTAATGTCTCTGCTTTCTAATATGCTTGTCTAGGTTGGTCATAACTTTTTTTCCAAGGAACAAGCATCTTTTAATATCATGGCTACAGTCACCATCTGCAGTGATTTTGGAGCCCAAAAACATAAAGTCTGTCACTGTTTCCACTGTTTCCCCATCTATTTGCCATGAACTGATGGGACCAGATGCCATGATCTTAGTTTTCTGATGTTGAGTTTTAAGCCAACTTTTTCACTCTCCTCTTTCACTTTCATCAACAGGCACTTTAGTTACACATGGTAAACATTGCCAAAAGAATAAAAAAAAGTATAAGCTGAAATGTGATACTTCCTCTATCCCTGTTCCTAAGTACTACTCCCCATAGGTAAGAGTTAAGAGTATTTGTGTATCTTTTATGAATATACATACCTATATGTGTTTATATTTGTGTGTGTGCACCTTTGTATATGTGGATCAAAGTATAGTGCATGTGAATTTTTTGAGTGTATGCATAATATACTTCAAATAAAATTGGGAAACCTTTCACATATACTATTCTATACTTTGATAATTTTCTTTAACAATATAATATCTTGGAGATATATCTACCCACGTCCTTTTTAAGGGCTGCATAGTATTCCATTGTATGTAATAATTGATTAAAAAAAACAACAGTCCCTATTGGCAGAGATTTAAGATTATTCCATTTTGTTTTTGTTGGCTATAAGCACAATCTTCCCCTAAAGAGATTGCATGGACTTACATTACAGAAGAATACCTGATTCTCTGTATTTTAGGTTAATAAAATTTTAATTCTTACTAATATATTCAAACATTTTGATGAAATTCTCAGCTGGTCTAAATTAGTGAGGACCAATCACTATACAATATTTTCCTTTTATTTTGAAGACACTGCTGTTACTGTAACATACTTTGCCCTCTTTGCTGGTTTTCAGCTCATTTATACTGTTTTTGGCATCGCAGGGAGAGGAAGAGGATGAAAACTGTGTTGTTCTCTGCTTTTGTATTATTTTTGACTACACAATTTGTGAGTAGCTGCTCTTGCTAGTAGGTACAAAAACTAGAAACAATGATGGCAGAACAAGTAGCAAATCAATGGTGCAGCTGAACAGAGAGTCAGTCTGGCAAAGGACAGGAGCAATAGAATCAAAGGCCTATGAGATTATCAAAGTAATTAATTACGAACAGTTAATTCTTTCATATTTCCCTAAACACTAGTATGTCCAGTAGAAGAAAATGAAAATATAAATGGTTTAGGAGGTAAAGAGAATATGACCACAACCATTCTTTTGAAAGGCTATATGTTAATGTTGCCCTATAATGTTAAACTGGCTGTTTAATTGCACTTATTGAAGGATTGCTTCATACAATTCCCTGTGAATTAAGAGGGAGATAATAACTGAGCAGAATTGGGGTACAAACACAATCTCTCTGGGAATAAAATACTCTTTTGTAATAAGTGGAAAATTCAGGGGTTAAATTAATGCTTTGAAGGCACCACTTGGACTGTGCATTCACAGCATATAATATTTGTAAATGAAAAGTAACTGTGGAATTGATTATTTAGACAGGTCACTTTTCTCAGTCTAATTCACCATCTGTAAAACTAGGTGGCTATGCTAGATGATTTCTAACAGCTATTTCACTTCTATGATTCTAATACTGAGGACATATTCAATAATCATATTATATAGCCATAAAATATTGTGATCAGAAAAATACTAAAATGCTCCTTTGCAGATTTGTCATAAGTCCATTATTGACAGAATTTTCTCTAATGAATATAGTTTAGAATGCTTTCTGCTCCCCTATGCCTGGCAAGATTTGACTTTTGAACCTAACTCAGATATTATATCTTCCAGGAGTCCTTCCCTTACCCTCTGAACCCCCTATTTAGTTAGATGTTTCTTCTACTACTGTCACCACACTAGATTTTAAGTTATTCATATTTTTTCAGTCTCCTCATTAGACTATAATAAACTCCTTATTAGCAGTGACTATGAGTTATTATTCCTAGTGCTTAATACAATACCTGCCACACAGCAGAGTCTAAACAAACGTCTGCTGAATTAAAGCGTGACAGTTAAACCACTCTTGTCAATTATTTGACGGTAGAAACCCTGAAACTTCTACATCATTGCCTAGTAAACGAAAATACCTATTTATATTCTCAGACATTGAATGAATATCTCTAATGAAGATGTTTAAAACAAAATTCTTATTCATAGCCTAAAACCCATTCATTTCTTAGTCTTCATATCAGTGCTCCAGTCAGAAACCTGACTCATTCTTGATTCTTTCCTCTCCCTCTCTGCTCAAATACAACCCAGAACAGAAAGTCCTGAAGGTTGTATCTCCAGAATATACGTCAATTTGTTCCACTCCCTTTAGGTTCACCTATTACATGAACCTCTGCAGTGACTTTATAATTGATTTCTGCTATCCATCTTTTGTATTCTCCAGTCATTATCCAAACAACAGTCAAAGTACTCTTTTAAACGTGTAACTCCCCTCCTAACCCTAATTAAAATTCATCAGTATCTTCCTATTACCCTTAAGTGAAAGACTAAAATCTTTAGCACGCCCTATAGAGCCCTAGGCCTGGCCTTTTCCTATCTCCCCAGCTTCAGCAAGTAACACCTTTTCCCTCTCTCTTTGCACTTCAGCCACAGTGGTATCTTTCAAGTTACTGAAGCATACCAAACATTTTTATACCCTTGAGACTTTGCATATGCTGTTCCCCTACACAGAGTGCTGTTCCTGGTTCTTCACCTGCTTGGCTCTTCCTTATCATCTTATCTCAATTTAAAGATGACTTCTTTATTTCATTTATTTAGTGGTTTTTTTTTTTTTTGTTTTTTGGTTGCTCTGGGTCTTCATTGCTGCGCGCAGGCTCAGTAGTTGTGGCACATGGGCTTTAGTTGCCTGCAGCATGTGAAACCTTCATGGATCAGGGATCAATCCTGTATCCCCTGCATTGGCAGGTAGCTTTCCATCCACCACACCACCGGGGGAGTCCTAAAGAGGACTTTAGATAGGCCATCCCTGAGCACACTAAGTGGATCTCTAGAGTTATCATCCTATCTTCTAACAACACAATCTATTGGTTACCTTCATAGAAGTGTTTGCTGTCTATATCCCCTAGTAGACCATAGCTCAATGAAGGTAGGGTATATATTCTTTCATTTACCACAACACTCAGCACATATATTTCAGTATGTTGAAATGTAATGCTAAGCAAATGCATAATCAATACTGACTGAAAGTACAATAATGATGACTATCTTTGTTGCAAAACCAAAACATGGTTAATTATGAGGGAGGGGTACTCTTAATAAACAGATCTTTAGTGGCTAGTCACAAGTCTTAAAATGACTTAATTATTAACCACTTATCCACCACACCTCACACATAAATATTGGCAAGAACTACTGAAAACATTCACCCATTTATTTGTTCACTCATTCACTAAACAAATGATATAGTAACATGCAATCAATGATGACTGTGACAATCGATATATAGAAACGCTGTTATCATAAGTGGATGGATCCAGTTAAAAATCAAACGGAACTATTGTTTACTTACTTTTTGGTGAATTATATTTAAGTGTCTGTAAAGCTCTCCACAGGTATGTGCTTATTCTTCCTATAAATGGAGAATAGACTCTATATGTGGAGAGTAGCATCTGTAGATTTTGCTTTATTTTTATTGTTATAAGAGTGCCTATTGCAATGCTCAGCAAACAAATGATGCTCAGGTCAGAGTGTCTCACTGTATTAACAGACACAGACCATGAACTTTTCCTTATGAAATTCAGACTAAGATTCAAATGGAGAATTTCCCTGAGAAAGCACAGATAAGAAAAAACCCTAATGAGAACTAGAAAGTCAGTGGTGATGGGCACATTCACAGTGAATTTGGGGGTGTTACTAGGCTCAACACTGTACGTATACTAAGTTTGATTATCCCTTCTAGTAGCTTACCATCCAAGATGCTGATTATACTGTAAGGAATATAAATACATCAAGGGCTATTATTCATGCTGCCTCATATAGCAACTCGATGGGCTATGTCATTGCAGTATATTATTTGTTATTGAATTTCCTCATTTTCATCTGCTGAGCTGATTTTTATCAATACTATTACAGCTTCTTTTTATTTATAGGTTCTATTAATCTTGACTGTGTATTGTTTGCATTATGGAGTGGTCTGAAGTGTTTCTATTAAAATGATTAACACTTTTTTCACTGAGACTTAGCCAAAATACTAAAGAAAATACATTGTGATATAACCCCCCCCAAAATTTTTTTGTCCAACCCAATATGTTGGTGCAAAGGAAAACATAATTTAATTTCAGCTGTAAACAAACCATTGCCCATAACATAATAAAACACAAAAACAATACAAACCCATAAATGCTTGGACATGGGTGCCATCCTCAAAAGAGCATAGCAATGAGGTAATATTTGACCATAGAGAGAAAGTAAGATTTGGAAAATATCCTCTTAAAGATAGTAACATCCTTACAATTTCAATTTCAAATTATAAGGACAAACGAGTAATTCAAACTGTTTTCAATAAGAAAAAGGATTTAAAGAGTGCCCTCATGATTTTTCTGCCTATGAGATGTCAAGTATCTGGTTTATTTAAACTGTTCAACTTTCAATTGACTATTTCAGTATAATAAAAACATTGCCTAAAAATGATCTTTACAATGAGCAGGCCTGTGATATGTGTGGATGACTACCACAGTTTCAGTTTTCACAATAGCCACAGTACATGAGTTGCCTCTACCAACTCCATCTTCTTACATGTCAGGAGAGGAACATAGTTTAATAAATTTGAATTGGTACCAAAAGAAGAATTGCATAAGAATGACGATAGTGAGAACCATGGTAAAATGGAAGAACTATTCTTGAAATCTCTTTTCTTCATGTAGAAGACAACTGAGAGTTTGTACAATTACTAAAAAGGTGAAAACTGCATTTGTGGATTTCTTAGTGAACATAATCTCTCCACAGATTCCTGGCTAAATTATAAAACTGCAGCATTCTGGTAAGTAATTGTATATACATCAATGCTCAAATGAAGGCATTCTGTAGAAGTTGTATGCACAATAAATCACCATCTGTACTTGGCCCTTGGAGTCTATTTGAATGCCCATTCAGTCCAAGGCGGCTGGCTAGATATGTCATTGATTTTCTTCTGCAGTGCCATCCCTGGGAAAAAGGCCAATGTTTAATAATGGAAAAGATCACAATTTTAAAAGCGAGGGAGGAAAATAGAGGGTATTTTGAACCCACATCAGCAAGTTCCCGGAAACTAGGTACATTAACAAAGTATTCATGGACGTAGGTTAGATATAACTAAAAATATAAAAGTTAATATTCATCTGAACAAGAAAGGGCATTACAACACCTTTAACTAGGAAATCTCACTCTGATAATTATCTCCTACCCTTCTACCTATTAGATTTTATCATGGCCATAAAAATCTACTCTTCAACTTGGTGGTTCAAAAACCACAAGACTGAAGACATCTTTCTATTCTCCCAGTCTGTCAGCCCCATTCTGTTTTAGTTTATTATCAATCTCCCTTTACTAGAGTGTAAGCTCTTGCAAGTAGGGACCATAGGGACTGTGTCTTTGTTTTTCATCACTGTATGATCAACATCTAGAACAAGACATGGCACACTCTAAGCACCCAACAAATACTTATTGAATTGATGTAATTAATTGCCACAGTTGATCAGTTCATATGTGAACACCTGATGCAAACTTTATTAATCAAAGTACATTTCACAGATCCCACTCCTGGTTATAACTGATGAATCCAGGAGTGGACAGCTGAACCATGCATGAATAATCAGTCCTTGCTAACTGTTTTTGGACTTATAGCCCATAGAATAGAATCCTTTTCTCCCAGGATGGCTAGAACTCTAAGTGGAGAAGCTCATGTGCCATTACCAGCCATCTTTCTCACTCTGTGGAGAAATTCTGTGTGCATAAAAGAAAATGAAGCTTAAAGACCACTAAAAAGATTTAAAGACCATGCTGGGAATGTATGGTTCACTAGCTCTGGTTGTTTTGGATGTCAGTTACAACACTACTTTTCCAAAGTTTGATATTCAAATTTTTTTCTAAAATTTTCTGAACCCATAAGTTCCCCTCTTCTACTTCAGTTACTTTGAGTTGACATTGTCACTTACAACCAAGATCCTAATTTATATGCTAACCTTTCCTGCAATCCTAATAGCATTTAGCATATTTGTTCCTGGTCTGTTCAAGGTCTTAATGATTCACTCTGCTAATGTCTTACTCCATTCACAACCCTCTCTCATTGAGTCTTGGTAAATGACATTGCCTCCTATTTAACATCGAAAACAGATGTTACAAGATATAACGAATTCCTTCTTTCATGTTTCAGAGACTAACTCTTCCATCCGTACTCTGGATCTTTACTTGAACTTTCTTTGTACATGATACTGTTATCCCCTCTTTCTGGATTCTTTGTTCTTTCTTGACTTCTGTAATACCATTTTGTCTTCATTCTCCATCTCATTCTCTAACTACTCAGCATTTTTCCTGAGCACCTTTTCCTACTGGTCTCCCCTGGTGGCTCAGATGGTAAAGAATCTGCCTGCAATGCAGAAGACTCGGATTCCATCCCTGACTTGGGAAGATCCCCTGGAGAAGGAAATGGCTACCCACTCCAGTGTCTTGCCTGGAGAATGCCATGGACAGAGAAGCCTGGCGAGCTGCAGTTCACAGGGTCGCAAAGAGTCAGACCCAACTGAGCCACTAACACTTTCACTTTCACCACTTCCTACCAGCCTTTTAAATGTTTGTGTACACTATGATTTTGTCCATATGTTATTTTTTATGCATTCTACTCATTATATATGCTCTTCCTCTGTGATCATATCTAATCTTATGTATCATTTAAGCATCGACAACTCCAAAATACATTTTCCAGCACCATTATTCCAAGTTTACACCTGCTGCTGCTACTGCAGCTGCTAGGTCACTTCAGTCATGTCCGACTCTGTGCGACCCCATAGACGGCAGCCCACCAGGCTCCCCCGTCCCTGGGGTTCTCCAGGCAAGAACACAGGATTGGGTTGCCATTTCCTTCTCCAATGCATGAAAGTGAAAAGTGAAAGTGAAGTCGCTCAGTCATGTCTGACTCTTCGTGATCCCATGGACTTCAGCCTACCAGGCTCTTCTGTCCATGGGATTCTCCAGGCAAGAGTACTGGTAACTTCACGCTAGATATTTCTACCTGAAAAACCTGCAAAGTCGTGTTCAAATGAGAACACCCTTTCTCCACAACGATGCCTTTCTTGCTTCCCCACCTTGATGGTTAGCAGCACTCCTCATTGACTTACCGAAGATGGAAACCTTCACTCTTCTCTCTTCCTCATCACCCACAACCAGTTAGTCACCAGGTCCTGCTAATTCTAATTTCTCTCTTATGTATGTCTCCTTTTTCTTTACTCAGAAAGTCAATGCTTGTGTTAAGCTCTTCATCATCTCTTCCTCTAGATTACTGCAATGCCTTCCTAACCGGGAGCTTTTTAACCTGTCCTTTCTTTTCCAACATGCCCACTACATTCCCAACAGAAGCCATAAAGGTCAGGAAATTTCCCCCAACGTAAAGGAGTGCGCTTAAAGCACACCAAAGTCCACCCTTAAGTCTATACATTTTCCCCCTACCAGGCTCATTATAAATGATTTGAAAGTGTACCTTTGAATGTTTCAAAGTTGTTTTTATAAGGCTGTAAATAAATAAGTAAAGTAGAAGTCTATTAGTAACAATAAGAAGTCACTGAATACTGGTAGCAGCATTAGACAAAGAGGTAAAACAATAGAGAAAAAGTTATGGAAATGTAATTTAGAGAAGAATTAAGTTCTCACCTGACTTCCTGTTACAATTTGGATATTGCTAGAGTTCAATCACTTCTTCTAAACCATATCTCCATGTAGACCAAGCACAATATTATATGATTAGCATACACTGGAAGTCATTGCTCTTCTCTTGTATCTTAACACAGGATCATCAAGAAATATCACCAGTTCTATTATTTTTATTTCAAATAGATGTGAGTCTTGTCATTTTCTAAGGTCTGTTCTTCAAGTGAGGAATTATAAAGAAGAATCTCAGAAATGAGTATTTCAGTTTTAGGAGACTAAGGAGGATCAGACAGGGCAGTGCCAAAAAGAAAATCATCACACAGAGACATTGTTGATTATCCTAGCAAATCTCCCTTACCATTTTACTTTTCTTCTTTGGTTCAAAGATTCTCTCTGGAGGCAGAAGGGAGGGCTGTACATTTCAAATTATTTTTAGGACTTTGATTAACTGTGCCACAAGACCCCAGGTGACTATTAATATACTAGTAAAGGCAGTTAAAAGAAGACCTAAGGTCATTCACTGAGTGAATGAAGCAAAATTGAAAGCATGAGTCTTGACCCAGTGATGTGATCTTTCTGGTAGACAATATAGTAAAGGCAATCCAAAAGGGGGCAAATGGGAATAAGGGACACTATCTGCACAAAAGGTTAGAAGACAAGGCTGCTCAGCATGGAATTCGGTATTAAAAGAACTTACCAAGTGAACTTTCAATGCATTCATTCCATCTCAATAAAGCACAATCCTGTGACAACGCAGCCCACGATTATAAGGCTACAGATGTACTGTAGAGAAAATCCTGTGCCTTGAAATACAAAGGCTCAGTAAGACAAAAGCCAAAACAAAAGTTACCAGTCATGTTTCCAAACATCAGCTTTACAAAGGGATGCTGCTGTATTGAATTCGTGACTGTGACCAAAAGGAAATTCTGTGAATAGTAAATGTTCCATAAATGCTTGTCCAATTGAATTATCTAATTGGCTCATGCCAATTTTTTAATGTTTAAGGAGAATTTAGGATTATACATTGATCAGCTAGCAAGTACTTCTCATCCAAAGAGAACCAGAAGCTCATGCCATAGTTTACCAAGGTTTTCAAAAGAGGAGACAAACATTTATAAGATTGCTGTTAATTATGTTTCCACTTCTCATGAATTGTTTACTTTTATTATTTACCTATGTCTTGAATGGTATTGAAGCAAAGCATGTAAATCCCTTTGTCAACTGCCAGAACTATAATTCTCCACAATTAATCAGTAAAAAGAGAATTAAGTGTTGCTTCTTTAGAATTAGGAAAAACCTGCTGCTGATAAATTGACTGCATTAAGAAATTAACATACCAGTAAATGATTGATCATTATAATTATCTGAATTTGCATTTCTAGAATTCTACTGAAAGAAATCAAAATCACTCTTCTAAGATATTTTTAGCCACATTCCCCAACTGGATAAAATGCACAAGAGATGTGTTACTTTTTATTATAATTAGAAGTTCAAGCATTGTTTTTTAAGTGTTCACCTCTGGTCTTTAAATAAAATAATCCAATATTTTAAAGCACAAACTTCATATCAGATTATACCAGCTAAATTTTTTATCTGCCTTGACATATAAAAGAACAATTCATCAGTATGTCATGAATCACAAAGGATTATAAGTCACCCAACTATAGGGCATCTTGATTAAAAAACTGGAGAAGAACAGACCATTTCAATAAAAATTATTTGGCAGTTGCAAGCATCTTTATACAGGTGGCCCATGAAAATTTTACTGAAGAGTAAATAAAATAGAGTAAATGCCACCCAAGAAATGCCATTCTCAGTCAGAGCTAAAAGCAATTACTTGTCTTTGATGATAAATAATAAGTATTGATAACAATAGCTAATAATTATTGAGAGCTAACTGTGTACCAGATACTCATCTAGTGGGTTTGCCTTAATTCAATAAATATTTATCAGATGCCTAATATGTTCCAGGCAACGTTTTGAGGATTCAAAAGAAATCAAACCAGACAAAAATTTCCTGTTCTCAGAGGACTTAATTCTAGTGGAGGAGATAGAAAATAAATGAGTAAAATAAAATGCAGTAAAAACATAAGTCACTGTGTATTTAATTATTTTATCTTATAGACACATAGTAAGAATAAATATATAAAATATAAATTTTAAAAAAGCAAAATAGTATGTCAGATGGTGATAAGAAAGATGACCACAGTAACTCACTTGGTCTCAGACAGTCTTTGTTTATACTTGTGGTTCCAGTGTGTGTTTTTTTTTCCCTAGTGCACTCTTCCACTTTCAAAAATGTCCCAGCTTGGACAATAAATTATACAGTCACCTAAGTGATAAGTACTATGAAAAAAAAAAGCAGAAAAGGAGCATATGAGAGGAAGATTTTAATTTTCAGTAGCATGGTCAGGAAATGCACACTGAGGTGACATTTGAGTATGGACCTGCATCAGGTGAGAGAGCAAACCTGGGAATTATTAAGGGGCAGAACATTCCAGACAGAGGAAATGGCAACTGCAAAGGCCCTAGGGCAGAAAAATGCCTGTATTGAGAACCATCACAGAGGCTAATGTGTTGTTAGCAGGAGGAGTAAACGAGTTAGTAGTAAGTGAGGTCACAAATGTAAAGAAAGAACCACATTATGTAGACGCTGGTGTTCTGAGTGAGATAGGGAGCCATTGCAGTTTGTGATGGGGTGGGGGGTGGTGCACATGATCTGCCTTAGGTTTTAAAATGATCATTCTGACAATTATATTGAGAATAAATGTAGGGGTACAAGGGCAGAAGCAGGGACAAAGGTTAGAAAACTACTGCAAAAATCAATATGAAAAATGAAACTGGCTTAGACTTGGACAGTCACAGAGGAAATGAAAGAAATTAAGATTCTGAATATATTTTGAAGGTAGAGATGACAAGGCCTCCTGATAAAACAGAAGAGGTTAGTGACCACACCAAGGATTTTGATAAGAGGCCCTGGAAAGAGCTTGTCATAATCTGAGATAGAGAAGTCAGCTTTTGGAGGGAGGATTAGGGGTTTGCTTTTGAATAACATCTCAGTCAGTTTTCCCCAAAAAGCAGAACCTGAGACAAGAGATTCTGTTGTCAGGAGTGAACTTTGGGAAGTGATGCCCAAACAGGAATGGAGGATCATTCCTGAAACAGAGGAGTAAGGAAAGTCAATCGAAGGGTGAGTTTTTGAGCTGGTTGCAGCTATGGGTAACTGATGCTTACTGTTACTGGAGACCCTCCAAGGAAAAATGCCTGGAAGACCATCTGCTTGAACTTAGAAGGGAGAGGCATTCACGACTGACTTCCTGTCTCTTTTAGGTCAGGGGTTGTCCTATTCTATATTAACTCTCTCATACTTCCAGGCTTACACATGCTGCAGACTGACTGAGTGGCCACAGGCATTCCGCATAGAGGTAGCAGAAAAGGCAGGAGATGAGCTATTGTTAGTGTACATATGCACACAGCTGGTATCTGTAGCAACTGCTGGAATAAAAAGTTTGGGTGAGAGAATGTGTGGTGGAGAACAAGAGGTGTCTGGTACAGATATGTTAAGTTTGAGATACTTATCAGCCACCCAAGTGGAGATGAAAAATAGCCAGCTGGATATACGGATCTGAATATGATGGGAAAGTTCCAAACCAGAACTGTGAATTTTTTCCAGCATATAAATGATATTAATATCATGAGACAAAATAACAGGACCAAGGGAATAAGTGTATCAAAGAAAAGAGACAAAGTCTTCAGGCCCCCAAGGTTTCATGGTTGGAAAGATGGGGAAGATCCAACAGAGCAGCATAGGATGACTCAGAAGAATATAGATATCCTGAAAACCAAGTGAACAGGAAGGAGGCATGATCAATGGTGTCAAATACTGCTGAAAGGTCACGATGAGAACTAAGAACTGACCACTGAATTTAGCAACGTGGAGGCTTTGGTGATCTTGACAACTGCATTTGCTAAGGACATCAAAGAATTTTAAGGCTTAAACATCAGAAGTATTGGTAACCTAAATGTTGGGCTTCATGTAGATTATTAGTAGAGAATGAAATGATGCAATGTTCAGACATTGAAAAACACCTGTCGGTAGTCTGTAGATTAAGAAACCACTTTAATGAGTTGGAAGGAAGGAGAAAAGAAAAGTCAGATGGTATGAATTTCAAAAGAAGAAAGGCTGTTAAACTGAAGGCTGGAATAAATTGTTTATCAATGAGTACATTACTTCTGGCTCAGTTAATTCAAGTACTTAGAGCATAATGCTAGAAAGAATAAAGTCAAGAATTTGATCTTAATTCTAGATAGCTATTCTGACAAAGAAAGGAACACTGTCATATGGCCACAGCATACACTACAGTCTTGCACAGGCATACTGGCCTGATGCTAATCACAGGGGATTCCTGACATTAAAGAGCAGAATGCACAGAGTGTTTCCCTACATCAAAGTCATACAAATACTTCTAATGGTAGGTAAGGAGCATCATCTTCTATTACAGACCTATGTGAATATCAACTACTATATCTGATGAATGAATTTTGTATATAGTATATTGATTAAGAACATGACCTTTAGTATCCCGCAAACATATGTTCAAGTCTCAATTCAACACACTTATTAGATGTGTCATATTGGGAAAGGGAACTTTCCTAAGTCTTAGTTTCATCACCTGTAAACTGGGATTATAAGTATGTCAAAATGTCATAGGGTTGTCTTAAAATTCATGCTTAGCACAGTGTATGACACATAATAAACATTAGGTCTCATTATTCATGAGAACGGGAAAATAGGAGCATTTATTTGCTGAAATATAATTATCTACTGAGTCCCACCCTGCTGTCTTTGTTAGCCTAGAAGCATTTTTCTGCAGCAGCTTTCAACTTTATTTTAAACTTGAGAACTCACCAGAGACTGATTTCTGTTTTGTTTCTGCTTTTCAGAAGTCACCTATGAAGTTAAGCCTCTTAAGTGGATTAAGTCAATGGCAATATTGATTTGGGCTTTTTATGAGCTACCAATTCTAGTTATCATAACCTTTCAAGGAAGAAAGAAAAATCCCCTAGAAGATTAGAAACTCTCCCAGTCTCACTCTAAGTAGACTAAATGGTAAAATAATCCAGTGGATGCTTAGTTAGGAAGGCCGTCAGGATAATAAAGAGCAATATTTCCATTTATTCAAACTACAACATCAATAGAATGTGCCTCCTATATTCTACCAGCAAAGCGAAGTGTTCAGATAAATGTATTTTTATTTTTTAACAGTTTTTAACAGTTTCTGGGAACTCCCAACGTAACAGACCCATTAATATGTAGAGTTTTAAATATATATATGAGTGTGCAATGATACTAACTGAATGAGATTGGGTCATACAACATTTCAAATGGGTTTGTGGCATGAAGGCAATGAAAGGTGATGAAGAACCCAACAGGCTAAGACTCATCTTCTGTTGAAAGGTCACTAAGAGCCCCATCTTTGAGGTCAACGTCATCAGCAAGTATTAGAGGGAATACATGCTAAACTACTTTGGATAGTGTGGAGAGACCTACATACAATGTAACAAAAGCCATGATGCTTCTGGTAGATTATAGCAGAATAAGACTCTTCTAATCTAATTGGTTACTATGCATGACTACAATACTGAAAAAGATGGATGTTAGAAATTAGATTTTCAGCAGTACTTTTTCCTAGTAGCTCAGCTGGTAAAGAATCCGCCTGCAGTGCAGGAGACCTGGGTTTGATCTCTGAGTTGGGACTATCACCTAGAGAAGGGAACGGCTACCCACTCTAGTATTCTGGCCCTGGAGAATTCCACAGACTGTATAGTTCATAGTCCAGGGGGTCGCAAAGAGTCAGACATGACTAAGCAACTTTCAGTACTCTTTCAGTTTTAAAAAATTTTATTATCTGGTATTAACCATGTCGTTTTTAGCAGAAATATTCTCAAGAAGATCTGAAAACCATTCTCAGACGTTCCACAGCAGTTTAATTGGAGATCTTACAGTCACTGTGACAGAACCAAGAAGTTTTTGTTAAACCTGTTTCCACTATTGCTGTTGCTCATCCATATAGTTAAGTTACAAAGCAAATGGATGAGACTCTACATTTCTCAATGAACTCAGACTGACTGGTGTGGCCATAGCATGCACCCTTATTCCCATGCATAAATTTCTACTTCATTCATTTTCATGTTATTTCCAGTGACACAATTTCCTAGATCCTAAGAATGGGCAGGAAATGACTATCTGAAAATGATTGTAATTGGCATTCTGTGAGTGGAAGGCACCTGTGAAAAGATTTGACAACTGGGAATAATATTTGTGTCCCAGCAGCTTTCAGAATGATTTATGTATACAATCTCAGGTGATCCTCTGTACCACAGTAAGCAAATATTATCTTCACTTTACATAAGAGAAACAAAACCTTGTAGAAGTTACCTTATTGAAAGAAAAATTATGTCTTCAGAACTTACCTACATAGAAAAGTCTACAAGAGGAAAAAAAAAGAGTCCCTGCCCTCAAGAAGTTCACAGTTTAGCTGGTGAAATAAACAAGTTAATAGTCAATTACAATTAAGAGTGATTGGTGCTTTGGTAGGAATATGTACTGAGTGCTGTAGATCAGGGGGGAATCAAACTGAGATTTCACAGGACCAAGAAAAGCTCTCCAGGGCAGGCAGTATCCAGATGGAGGCCTGAAGGTGAAGCAGGACCTCGCCAGGTGAGGAGAGGGGAAGAGCAGGTTTATAACAATACTTGGGTCATAGATGAAAGCTGGTCCAAGTGAACCTAGGGCTCTACCAACATTTGGAATCAACAGGAGGAATTTTATCAGCTCCAAAAACCATAAAGAAATAAGGGACCACAGCGGTAGGGTTGGTAAAGTGGTATAGCTGGATGGTATACAACACAAAGGAGCAGAACTTTTGTTTTATTGAGGTTTGTTGGTTTGTAACATAAGGATTTTAGTGCTGCAGTGGGAACCGAGGTTTGTGGAGTGTGAGAAAGTAAAGAGTAGCCAAGTAGCTCTAAGAAAGTGGCTGAATGAGAAATAGTGGCCTCAGAGGAGAGTCTTGTTTGAGGCAGGATGGAAGGTATGCGGAAATGCCTGAGAGGGCTGCAGGGGAAGGGGCGTTCAAAGCTTCATTAGCTCAATTCAATGCATTCATTCTTTAAGGAAAGTTACTAAGCATTTATTCTGTAATGATGGTCTGCTAGGCTATTAAATAAAAGAGCAATTTGAATTTAGATCATTGTTACTTCAGTATTCTTTTTTCTCTTATACCATCCTGAATAATTCATCACCAAATACATCAAAACCAATATATTCAACTTTTTAATTCAATTTATAAATATTTGTTCACTATGTGTCAAATATTGCACTATATAAAAATGTCCAGTTACTGGTTAATGACATCTGGTTTTACTCCATAATCTTCAAGGACAGGACAAGGGGAAAAGGGTTTAAAGTTCTCTCTGTGGAATTCTGGTAAAAAAATGCTTAGCAGTATACATTGTCAAACACTAGAAAATGGTAGAAATTCCTTGATGCCTTCAAAATCAATAATCAATAAATACTTATTGAATGCCTCCTCTGGAAAATAATGAGTACTGAGTTGAACTCTGGTGAGACTTAGGGTATAAAGGATGAATAATTAGAATTGTTGTGCTTACACAGGGAAGAAAAAAATCAACACATTGCACTACCATAGAAGCTTGGTGACAACTGAAATAGAATCAAATTTCACAAAACTCATAGAGGGGTAGGTTTAGTGTCGTCCTGCCTGAAGGCATGTTCTCTGAAGGTCCTTGGCAGCCTTGTGATTCAATTTTAAGTGCTTTGAACTTTGATTCAGAACCTGAGTAATAAAAACTGCTTAATTGGGTTCCTTTTACAGCTTCTATTTTTTTTAAGCGTTATTTTAGCAGAAGTTCAAGTGCTCTACCAAGAGAATGACTTATGAGAGTTTGTTTCGGGTGTTGAAAAGGTAACTTTCTGATGGCACTCTTGTTGAATCTGGACATCACATAAGATTACAAATCCAGGACAACAGCCCTCCACAGTGTTCTTAGGAAGGCAGAATTCTAACAACGTGGGCTCCAAACTTTACATTGAAATGTGCATTTCAATCTGACAATATTTAAATACGTGCAAATAAGAATTGCAAATCAACCTTCTAGATCATCCTATTAGTACAGTAGAACCACAATTAAAATTCTAAATACTAGGGAGTCTCATTTAATTGAAGTTATCTCCCTCTCCATTCACCACTGGCAGTTGGCATTGATAAAGACCACAAAGTCACCTCTGAGCTTTCTGTTTCTTTATTTCTACACCGAGGCCACTCTTCACTGGCTTTTGCATCCATAGTCTAGTACAATAAGACTGGAAGTAACTGATCAGAGTAACACCCTCCTCATCACAGAAAGTCACTTACACCAATTCCTCAGCTAAATTCAACTCTACAAACTAAGGCATGGAAAAAAAAGAAAACTCACATATTTTAAACAGCTTTTTGTCAATGAATTTTAGGCTAACTGTTAACTGCAAAAGGTTTAGAACTTACATTTCAATTTTATCTAAACTTGTTATTTATGGTATGGCAAAGACTAGAAACCATTCAGACAAAACATCATATACTAAAACTATCAAATACTCTTCTATGAAAAGTAAAAGAGATACATAGCAATCAAGGTGGCCAAAATTCAAATTTGAGCCTCTTACAAATTTACCTCACCAGAAGAGAAATGCTAAGTGCAACACATTTAATAAATTCATTTGTTCAATAATATTCATCAAACACCTATAATCTGTCAAATATTGTTCTATGCTCTAAAGTTAATTCCCAAAGCATGGTGGCAGAAAAGATAGCATAGCTAGCCCACTTGTGTTTTTAAGTCAAATATCCATTCACCTGATAGATTCCACAGCCCATTGACCACATATACTGACCCCACCAATCATAGTGTGGTTTGGAGAGAACATGCTGACTGACAGACCTGGCAGGGGGTGGATATAGCAGAAATCAGCTATATTGTTCTCTGGTGTGTGTGAGGGAAACAATTTAGGAACATAGCTTGCCAGCCACTAACACTTGTCGAGCATACTTGGAACTTAGGGCTTTTGGAGTGGGAAATTATGGGAAAAATAGGAGGCATAAGTGTCCATGTATGAACTTTAGATGCTATTCCATATAGCTTCTCTTCTGTTTTTGCCTCTCCATTTTTATACATAAGTATATCTTGTTTAAGAAAATGCAATCAATAGGAAAAATTTACAGAGCCATTCCATTAAAAATTAATCTACCTCATTATTTCTTTAAATTACATATATAAATTATATAAATATAAAACTATAAATTATGTTATATACATATAAATAATGATCACAAAATATAAACATGTGTATTTACACACAGAAAATGTATAATAACATTCTGTATTTCCTGTGACTCTTATTTTTCAACACTACAGATAACTTTTTTCCAATTAGTGAATGTGATTTTGTACCCTATTTATTGATATGCCTGATATGAATACAATATTTGAGACATGTTAGCATTCAGCCTACTTGCATGTCAATGTGATAATTTTTTAAAGTGTTCTCAAAACTCTGGACTTGAACCATTACCAAGGAGACATACTTGGACTTTAGCAGCGAAACCTTATAAATGTCTTAGTTGAGGGTAGAGAAATGAATCTTACCTTAAACCTTCAAATTCTAGGAAAGGTTTGGGTGTGTCCTTATTAAATTCCTTTTATTTTTTTGCCTGTGAGCTCATTTCTAACTTCTTCCACGATATAAAAAGACACAAAGGGTCATTTGCTCAAACAGTTAAAGACTCAAGAGTAATAAAATTAAATACTTCATATGTTACAGGAAAGACTGGCACCAAAATAGCACTGCATATGGTCCAGTTTATACTGACGGGACAGCAGAATTCTCAGCTTTTAGTATAAAAGGCTTCAAATGAGAATATTTCCAAGGTTCAAGGGGATTCCAGATTTATCTTCTGTCACCTCTAGACTCTTTCAGAATTATAATGAGAAAGAAAAGTGCCAAAAATAAATAGAACTTATTTGTATATGGAGCTAGTTCTGTATCACAGATGACCAAGAAAGCAGAATAACCGTTTTCTAACAGGATGATTTCCTGACAGGACATGTTGGCATTACCTCACAGTCATTCCTTTGCAGATATTTAAAACTGCTTTTGCTGTTCACATAAATATAAAGCTACATTTTGAAAAGTCAATTCTGAAATTGTGTTCAAATCTTTGTAATAAAAGAGAATCAACACGTAACATGGATACTGTCTGAATCAATTCTATGGACCTTTCAAGATGCCACGGCTTCCCTTTTAGGTATTGAACCAAATCCATGCCCCTTCACTTCACTTTTTAGGTTTAGCAACTGCTTTCTTCTATATTTCAACAACCTCCCTTTTTCATCAATCTTCAGTAGTCTCTCTGCTTCAGCCAAGTTATCTATCATGTTTGTCATTCAAATGGTCTGACTTGCCCATGTCTGGCCTTTGAGTTAACTATATAGTAAATGGGCCCTAAAGAGTTAAAAAGGAAAAGAACAAAGCTTTTTTTTCCTGTTTTCACCACCCCCGGGGTATGTATCCCCTTTGAGTTTGCTCTGTAGCTTCTGAAGCAATTCAAACAGAGGAACCAAATTATGTACCTAAAAAGAGGACAGTTGCTTTGTTTCCCAGGGCATAGTCATCTCTGTGATGCTCAGCTAGGAAGCCAGTCTTTCACTTCAGAAATTATGTAGATCCGCAAAGGAAAATACATAATTCCACAGTGTAAAGAGTTATTTATGAAGAAAACTTCAGAATTATTCTTCATACTGTGGTGTAGGTTTTAATCTAGATTGACGAAGAAGCATTAAAGGGTTAAACATAATATTAAGCAAAGGGAGCTCAGGGATAGACAGTTGAAATGGATGAGTGTGCAGAGGTAAGAGATATTTTCGGACTGAGAGCAAAAGACCGTGCAGCCTCAAAGCTGCAAGGCTGAAGTGGTAAACTGACCCAGCTATTCCTGGATAAAGAGTGGCCATAGATAAGAGAGATTGGTCAAAGGTAAAACCACACTGTGTAATATGTCTGTAATTAGTGGTAACTATCGGAGAAGGCAACGGCACCCCACTCCAGTACTCTTGCCTGGAAAATCCCATGGACGGAGGAGCCTGGTGGGCTGCAGTCCATGGGGTCGCTGAGTCAGACACGACTGAGCGAATTCACTTTCACTTTTCACTTTCATGCATTGGAGAAGGAAATGCAACCCACTCCAGTGTTCTTGCCTGGAGAACCCCAGGGACGGGGGAGCCTGGTGGGCTGCCGTCTATGGGGTCGCACAGAGTTGGACACGACTGAAGCGACTTAGCGGCAGCAGTGGCAACTGTGTATTGTTTTATGAAGTTAGTTTAAGAATCTATATAGAAAAAAAAAAGAATCTATATAGAGAATCTATACAGAGAATTTGCTGTATAGATTAAAATCTATATAGAGAATTATATAGGACTATTTTGAAATATAACCCTTCTAGGTGAATCCTACCATTTGATAATGTCTTGGTATCTAGGAGGTGATGAATTGTGACTGATTGTGGCTACCTATATGTGTGTGTGGTTAGTCATTCAGTTGTGTCTGACTCTGCGATTCCATGGACTGTAGCCCAGCAGGCTCCTCTGTCCATGAGATTGCCTGGGCAGGAATACTGGAGTGGGTTGCCATTTCCTCTTCCAGGGGATCTTCCCGACCCAGGGAGGGGACCTGCATCTCCTGCATTGGCAGGCTGATTCTTTACTACTGAGCCACCTGGAAAGATGTGGCTACCTACACTCACAGCTTAATGATGAAGAGTAAAGGGGAGTTTTATAGCAGTGAGGACTTCTGAAGGATGCATGAAGGTGCGATTTCTATAGTGCATCACTGTAAATAGCCTTCCTCCATTTTTGCAACTATTTGGCTCCCTTCCCTTCTCCGAAGTCAGATTCCAAACTTGTGTGTACAATATGTATTTTTGTACACATCAGCCTAACTTGAAATCATTTGTATGTAGAGGTGTGTTATATAAATGTCTATATAAGGAAATATCATCTCCCTTGTCAGAAACAAAATGCAGACCATCTGTGGATTTAGCACTAGGTAGAAAACTTCCCAGTTGATGATGAGCACAGTAAATCAAGGTGACAGTGCCAAGGGAAGGTGAAATTCAGGGGCTGAGCCTTCCACCTTCAAAAGCTTTTCCTTGTAGCTTCTACTTTTAGTACTAAATCGTGTAAGATCTACGCTGCATTAGCTAGGGGGAGATGAAATTCCCTTAGCAGAGAATCTTAACCCATGGCCCACGGATACAGAAGGACTTCAAGCTTCCTGAAACCCTTGAAATACATGGCTGATGTTGTATGTATGTGCATTTTTTTTTCTGAAAAAAAGATTCAGAGCTTTAATCAGATTCTCAAAGCATTTAGTAGTCCTCTGCCCCTCTGTCCTCTACTGTGAAGAACCATTACTCTGGGCATTGGGAGATTTGACGGATTTTCAGAAGAATGGTATGATCTGATTTGTGTTTACAGAGATCACTGCTAACAATATGGAGGAGCATCTGGAGTTCCCTTTTCATTAGAAGAAGAAATTATAACATATAAAGAAAATATCCTATCTCCCTCAGATATATTACAGAGTGGAATCCCCCCAAATAAAGAATTTCCAACCTCAGTTTGGCACTCAATACTACTTGGAAATCATTATTGCAAATGAGAACAAATATTTAAAGCATGGAGTACAGTGTGGATATCATGTACTAGAGCTGCATCTAATAGTGTAGATGGAAGAACATAGGCTTTAATCAGTCATGAATTTATATTTTAGCTCTGCTATTTACTCAAGCTATGTACTTCTATTAAATAGGGGTCATGATGCTTATCTCCACATCACAGGGTTATGAGAGGGACTAAAGAAAAGCAATATGTGAACCCACTCAGCAGATTACTTGACATGTTGTTGTTTAGTTGCTCAGTCATGTCCAACTCTGGCAACCCCATTGTGCGGCCTCTTGAGCAGCCCGCCAAGCTCCTCTGTCCATGAGATTTCCCAGGCAAGAATACTAGAGCTGGTTGCCATTCCCTTCTCCAGGGGATCTTCCATACCCAGGGATCGAACCTGGGTCTCCTACATTGGCAGGTGGATTCTTTACTATCTGAACCACCAGGGAAGCCCACTTGGCATATAATGGTCAATAATATTAATTGTTGTTAATATTTCCACATCTCCATCTTCAGTCCTGCCTCACCTGAGCTGAAGATATGTATGTACATTTCATCTTGGCCAGGTTGAAAACCTCCCTTGTTACTCATATAAAGCTCTTGACTTGATGCCCACTTTCAGCAGACAGCCTTCTCTCTCCTTTATCCAAGACATGAAATTCAATGCTTGCCACTCCATTTTGGAATTTACCTCCTGTCTGAGAGGAAGCACTGAACTCTTTCAAAGCCTTTCCTTCTACCTGAGATTCTGAAATATTCTCCAATGGAGCCTTATTCCAGTCACTACACTCATTTGTACTCACTCTTCAAGTCCTTGTGATTTGGTGTCATTCTCTAAGATTATTAGAACTGTTTATCATCTTGAATGCACATTGCACAATGGAATCTTCTCAGGGATTTTTTTTTAATGCCTGGGTCCCACGACTAAAAATTTGGATTTAATTGGTCTGAGGAGCAGTGTTGGCACTGGGATTTGTAAAACCCCAGGTAATTTTAATGTCCAACTGAGGTAGAGAATCTCTGGTCCAAAGCCAGCAATGACTTTCTAACGGCTTTTTTTTTTTTTTTTTGCTTTTTCTCGATTTTCATTCTACTTGTTGATTCTGAAGTCTTTGACTGTTTAGTCACCTCTTCCCACTGGAAAGCCTCTCCCCTTCCCTTTGATTCTCCTCTGACATCTCAAGACCAGCCTTTATCTTCTACCCATTATTTTAAATTCATAGGTCTCTTGGGGTATTGTATTTGGCATTCTTTATTTCTGACTGTACATCTTCTCACTGGATGATCTTTTCTACTCTTGCTACTTCTGGAACCACCTATCTCTAGGTGATTACACACACACACACAGACACCATTTCCTTGAACTTGAGATCTAAATTTGGAGCTATGTCTGCATACAGTGATGGCAGTGGGACCTAATGTCAGACTTCCTGGGTTCCAATATCCCAGTCCTATTACTTACTATCTCTGTAATACTGGGCAAGTTATTTAGCATCTCTGATTCTCACTTTACACATCTGTAAAATAGGGATAATAATGATCCCAACCTCATAGCATATTAGGAAGATTAAATAACACAATCCATCAAAAGTACCTTACTCAGTGCCTGGTGCTTAATAAATGTTAGATGTTTCACGTATAATCATCATTATCATTCCACAAGCAGAGTACATGGTTCTAGACTCTCATAGTACTTTACATATACCACTTTTGTAACATTAATCATATAGCAGTACTGTAGCTGGTTTATATCTGCCTTCCTAAATGTCCTCTGAATTCTTGGAGGGGAAAGATTGCTTCTCGTTCATCTGTATCCTTAGAGTTTAACTTGGCAGAACTTGGCACAGATAAGCAGACCACAGGGAGGAAATAGGTTTCATCTCTCTTGCCAACTCTAATTGATTGACAATGTTTGCACAGAATACTGTGTAGATAAGGATGTGAGGCCACAGTTGGGCTCAGCAGGAAAGCGTTCCACGATTTGATTAGGGATGTTCGCGGTGCTACAGGTAGAGGGCACAGTGCATAAATGGCATGGATATTCCATAACTGTTTCAGATGCTACATAAATAACCAATTATCAATTAACTTTTCATAAACAAATGATCCTAGCTGAAAGACATGAACCAGTTGGAGTTGTTGCTAAATAACTTAGTTTTCTCTTATAGTTTAAAATTTGGGGCAGTCATTATAGATTTTTATGCTAGAAACTTGTGACAACTAGAAGCATAACATGCTTACAGCAGAAAATTCATCACAGGTGATCAAATGTGGTTGAAATTTTCATTTTACAGGCCTTGCTACATTATATTACACCTGCCATCGGTGATATTTCCCATATAAATACAGATTTGGAGACTGAATTCTTTCAAGATTTTTGTGGGAACTGTTATCCAAACTGTTTAGATATAAGCCAACAATAGTTTATACTACTGATAAGTGCTTGAAATTAGAGTCAAGATGTGCTTTTCAAACCTGGGCTTCTGTCTACACCTTGAATCCACAAGTGGCAATATTGTTTGAGCAGATTCTGCTGTGGGATGAAGTGGTTTATTAGTCAGGGGCAATGGGGAGGAAAATAATACTCATGTGTGCCCATTTATTTCAAGATGAACTTCATTCACCTAGCAAAGTACCTGGAACACTTGACACTAAATGAATGTTTAATGCATAAATGAGTAAATGAAAAAATGGATGGAAGGATGGATGGATGGATGGATGGATGGATGGATGGATGGATGGATAGATGGGAGGATAGGTGGATGGATGGATGACAGATTAGCTTTGCTTCCATGTAATCTTGGTAAACTCAGATTGGCAATTTTACTTTCTTTCCACCAGATGGCGATAATGTGAGATTTAGGTTTAGGTTTCAATACAGAAAGCAGAAAACAAACAAACAACAAACGGTGTTAGGAGAAAGAGGAGCCACAAAGGAGAGGTTAAGAAGGAAGAAATGGAATGCCTGTGTCAGGTGCAGCTCTCAGGCCTCGATCCCGTGAGATCTGTAACAGGCCTTCCTCATGCCATTGTCATGCATGGGTGACTTTCACGCATAATCACTTTTCAGTAAAGCAGCTATATTCAAAACCAATCTTATTATAAAAATCATAGGGCAATTCTCATAACCAAAATTATTATCTTTGATTTATATATCCACACATTTTCATTCATTTTATAATCATTTCTTAGTTAACTGATGCCTCACTTGGAAGTGAGGCTGCTTGCTAGCCTCACACAACTGCTAACCTGTGTGCCTCTAGGAAATGTACCCCAGCTATTAGACCTGCCAAAAATCATATAAAATAAGCTTGCCTAAGGCTCATTCATCCGATTAGCAAAGAATTGTGTGTAATATTAGATTAGTGTCCATCTCTTAATTAGAAAGCTTTTGGAAAATAAGAAAATTGGTTTTAAAATCCAGTGCTCTGTGTACATAGTGGGAGTGGGGATGGGTTCTGCTTTTTTGGCAAATAAAGATAAGAATATGAAGATTTAAAATAGGATCAAGTATTTCCTCTTATTAATATTTCCCCAAGCAAGTCCTGAATTGAATGACACAGTAAGTTCCCTAAAAAGTAGAAAAAACAAACAAGACTCAGAAATATTTCATTATAAATATTGAATATGATATAGCATATCATTTGCCCCTTACTAAAGAAAATCAGAACACAAAGGCTTTTTAAACCTCCTTGTAAAACCTTGGTCACTGAACACAAAAGAAGCTGAAAAGGCTTTTAGGGAAGCAAATGAAAGGAAACTAACCATTACTGAGTTCCTAAACACTTTCACACTTATGATCACAATTAATCCTCACAACAACTTCATGATGTACAAATGGGAGGCAGTGTAGCACAGTGAACAATGGAAACTTTGGAGTCATAGACTTGATTTCCAATGCCAACTCTTACTACTTCTTGGCTGTAAAAACCAGCAAGTTATTTCTCTCTGAGCCTCAGTTACCTCATTGGTAAACTGGAGATAACATCTCATCTCATAAGGCATTCGTGAAGAGTAAATTTAAGTATCTAGTAGAGCCCTGGAACACAGCAGGTACTATTCAAGTTTTCTTTTATTATTATTGCTACTTTTATTTTTTCTATTGTGATTATGGTATTGATGACGATGAAGTCAACTCTGCAGTCAACTTTATAGGCTCAGAGAGCTGAAGTAACTTGCTTAAGGCCGCACAGTTAGTGAGCTTAAAAGGCATCTAGCACAGTGTCTGATGCTATAGCAGGTGCCCAGTCAAACTTATGTTAACTTTCTTCTTTCCTATTTTAAAACGCAATGATTTTCTGAGAATTTTGGATGCATGAGACAAGTGCTCGGGCCTGGTGCACTGGGAAGACCCAGAGGGATCGAGTAGAGAGGGAGGTGGGAGGGGGGATCGGGATGGGGAATACATGTAAATCCATGGCTGATTCATGTCAATGTATGACAAAAACCACTACAATATTGTAAAGTAATTAGCCTCCAACTAATAAAAATAAATGGAAAAAAAAATAAATGCCTTGATTAATAAAAAAAAATGAGTCAGGTCCCCTCTAGCTAGTTTGATGCAAGATGCTACCACATGTTTGCAAAAATCAAGAACATTTTCTTATACATAAAGGTATACATGGACCAAAATAACACAGAGGATTCCAGACTTCACAAAAAAAAGGATGATCGGGGGCCCACAATTTTGCCTGATGTAGGTTAATTCATTTCTCCCCTAAAGGGACACATATGTTCCCTCCTAGGTGTCTCTAAAGATCATGAAGTCAGTGATAAGAAGACCCTAACTTTCCAAACTCTCACTTCCTGGATCTTTATACTTGACAGAAGTCAATATAACAAATGATGGTGGTAGTTAAAATAGGTCAAAAACATGTTTATTTCAGTTCATGGATGATAGATTCGGGTTTTAGTCCTTAATTTTTTTCAGGTCTCACTCTACACATTGTCCCTGGGTAATCTCATTCATCTCCAGGCATCTCCTACTATATAAGACACCAGTGAACTCAAGTCTATTTATTTCAACAGTCCAGATCTTTCCTGAAGTCTAGACACACATTAACAACTGCTTGGCAGGAAAATCCACCTGGATGTCACCCAAGCAACTTCAACCTAACATGTTCAGAAAGAAACTCATTCCCTTTCAAACCCACTCCTCCTATTTTTCTTCTCTTGGTAAATGGATCACCATCCTCCCAGTTTTCTGACTTGAAATTCAGAATCATCTTTGACTCTGTTATCTCTTTCAAACTCGACAAGTAATCAATTACTAAGGCTTATCAATTCTACCACACTAATACCTCTTGAATATGTTTCTTCACCTCTACTGATACAGCCAGAGTTTAGACATTCATCACCATCCTTAGCCTGGGCTAATTCAGTGGCTTCATAGATTGTCTCCCTGCATCCAATTTCCCCCAATTGCAATCAATCTTCTACACTGCTGCTTACACATCTACAATACTCTTCTACACTTCTCATCCAAAAAATTGTAAGTCATCAGGAAATTCTCTATTACTTAAAAGCTTTTTTAAAAATGTGTAAAGGAAAAAAAGGAACTCCTAACTTGGGCGTGGAAGACATTCTGTGATCTGATGCCAATGCACCAATTTTCATATTGAAATTTTCATCATGCTAAGTCTTTTCATGATTTTATGCTTTTGCACCTGCTAACCTACCCTCTGGGCTTCCCTGAGAGCTCAGTTGGTAAAGAATCTGCCTGCAATGCAGGATACCTGGGTTCAATTCCTGGGTGGGGAAGATCCACTGGAAAAGAACCTGCCTCCTTGGAATGTCCTTTTCCTGAGTGTGTGTGTGTGTGCACACACGTGTGTACAATCAGTCATGTCCAACTCTTTGTGACCCCATGGACGGTAACTCACCAGGTTCTTCTGTCCATTGGATTTCCCAGGCAAGAATACTGGAGTAGGTTGCCATTTCTTCCTCCAGGGGATCTTCCCCACCCAGGGATCGAACCTGCATCTCCTGTATTAGCAGGCTAATTCTTACCATCATACCACCTGGGAAACCCTCGCCCTTTTCCTGGTAAACTCTTATTCAAATGTGAAAAAATTGATCAAATATCACTTTTCTATGGACCCTGCTTCACCCATGTACTTCCATAGTGCTTTATTTATCTGTAAATGTACCTGCTACATTTAAGTGTAATGATTTGTCAGATGTCTATTTTCTCCACAACATTATGGGTTTCCTACAAGCGGAAACTATCATGGTCATCTACATCCCAAGCATCTGACTTGAAGCCTGACACATAGCAAGTGCTCAATAAAAGCTTATTGAATAATAATAGGCTATTAAAGAGAAATTAGGATGACATTTTAGAAGACAAACCTTCTCTCATCTCAAAATTTATTTTAAGAACAATGCACACAGACAAAATCTGGCTAGGTCTTTATACTGACTCGATATAAAATCGCTTATATTTTTAGAACAAACAGTCACTAGAAGTGCATTCTTATTAAAATTCACAACTTTATTAGGTCAAGCACTCTATACACTGATTCTATAAGCCACAACTCACAATTATAAGTTCATATTTTGTAAAGACAATCTTATAGAGAAATATTAATGGTAATTACACATTGCTTAAAGCATAGTAGAGCCAAAAAATTTCCCATATGAAAATATTTCCTAATTTTCAGTTATGCAGAAGAAAAAAATTACTCATAACAAAGTTGCAGTCTTCAGCAGACTAAACAGGGAAGACTAAAATGAAGTTCTTGAAAAGACAGACATAAAACTTTTACCAAGTATGTTAAGAGCTAAAACATTAGTGCTTTCTTGCATTTCTTTTTCCTGGGGATGGTCTCGCTCCCTGTCTCCTGTACAATGTCACAAACCTCCGTCCATAGAGTGTCCCTTGGACTGTGAGGAGATTCAACCAGTCCATCCTGAAGGAGATCAGTCCTGGGTGTTCATTGGAAGGACTGATGTTGAAGCTGAAACTCCAATACTTTGGCCACCTGATGTGAAGAGCTGACCCATTTGAAAAGACCCTGATGCTGGGAAAGATTGAGGGCAGGAGGAGAAGGGGATGACAGAGGATGAGATGGTTGGATGGCATCACCAACTCAATGGACATGAGTTTGAGTAAACTCCCGGAGTTGGTCATGGACAGGGAGGCCTGGCGTGCTACAGTCCACGGGGTCACAAAGAGTGGAACACAACTGAGTGACTGAACTGAACTGAACTGAAAACATTAGTAACATAGTTAATATAAATATTTAGTGTATATCTAAATGTTGGTATGAATATCTTAAATTTTGGCTCAATTTAAAATTTTTCTAATGTAAGATTCCAATAAAACAATTTTCATTTGTAATAATCTTTCATGGTCTGTGGTGGTCCCTGAGAATTTGCATTTCTAACAAGTCAGTAGGTGATTCTGCTGCTGGTGGACCAGGGTCCATGCTTTGAGAACCATTGATCTAGATAATCAAATCATTTTAAAAAAAAATCTCCACACAGACTTATTGTTTTTTTAAAAAAAGTAATCAGTGCCAACATCAGCATCTCTTTTTTTTCCTATGAAGTGAAAATGGGGTCTAATACCACTTCTCTATCATCTGAAAAGAAATAGGGAAATCATAGTTCTATCTACCTGTTTTCTACTTATTAGAAACTATCTTGCCAATCCACAATTGAGAAACTAAGGTTGTCCAAAGGATATGTCCCACATCACGGCTGTGGTAGAGGGGATTCCAACCATTTCTTACCTTCCCTTTGGACTGTGCTGCACAAGGTCTCAGCGTTCTGTCGACAGACTTTCTGGACCTTTGCTTGGTAGTCTCCACTAACCTTTTTACAGCTCTTTTAGATGCCGAAGATTTATTTGAGACTTTCGTCCCATATAGGCAATGGCTTGAAAAGCACTTAGCTGTTTACTTTTCATCTTACTATAAATTATTTATTTTTCAGTCTGTAAATGGCTATTTGTAGGATTAGGCAAATTTTGAATGTTCTGATAAGAGGATTGTTGCATGCAAACTCATGCATAATCCGTAAAAAGCACATGTAACCTACAACCACAGTTAGGATTGGCACATGAAACAGATTCACTAAGCATATGTAAGAAGTACGAATTATTAACCCATTAACATCAGCAAATTTGTTTCCGAAACATAAGTTTATGCATACAACCATTCCCTAGTGAGAAATCATATTCGCTATAAAAATCCAATAAAAACATACCTTGGGTAGATTTCTCGACTTCTTTTCTTGTCCTACTCTGGCTATTGTAATTCATCCTCAGCTCTTGGTTATATTCATGCAGAGTTTCTCTGGAGTTGTATGACTGTCTTGGTTTTCTTCCATCTTCACTCTCATCGGAAGAACTGGTATAAGCTAGGTCCATTTCATGCTTGACTTTTGACAGAGGCTGGTAGGGTTTGCAGTCTGTTTGCTCCATCTCTGATGAAGCAAGCTCCGTTTCATGAAAAAAGGAAGAGGAACTCCTTCAGTGTAAGCAGTCCTGAAAGAGGGATGGAAAAACACAAGCTTGCTTAGATTTGTCCTTTTGCAAGAAAATGCATCTGGCAGATTCACAATTGCTCCTGATAATACTATCAAAGGAGGGGAGCCAAAGACAAACTGCATGACATGAAACTAGCCTGGGGCAATAATAACACTGTGTTCCATGCATACTTCATCAAGCATTTAGGATTAAGCTGGAGGTAGCAGTATCAGAAAATACTTAAGGTTAAAAAGAGACAGCCTTCAAAAATATTTGTAATGGAAAGCAAATAAAGGACTGTGTTGTTCTGTGGTGTGTGCATGTTTTTAATGCTAAAGTCTGTGGTCAGATTAAAAAGTATATATAAGATTTGAAAGTGGCCAGAAGTACAAATATTAACCCAGCACATCCTACATTTGACATGAAAACTGGTAAGAGAACTACATTCAGAAAAAAACACGTTCTTGCCTCTGGTTTAATATTGCATTTAAGAAAGGGGCTCCGAGGAAGAGAATGAATCTGAGTTAGAGAGGCTCATGAAATAAAGTGTCCTTAAGGGGGACTGAGCTCTTTGTGTTCATATTGTGGCTTCTGCGCCTCGGGCTTGCAGAGCATTTTTAATGAGTTAGGTGGTGGTAAATTTTTGTTCTTCATAGTACCAAGAGGATATAAACAGCACTTCTAGTGAGTATACTGGTGTAGAAACAGCAGGATCTAAATCGGCTTTAGAAATAGAAATTTAAAACTTCATGATAAATCATTGAAAGAAATCCCCTTCCCCACAGAACGCTGAGCTAGGAGTCATAAGGCTCTTAAGACCAGAAGAGGCATTATCCCCCTTACTGAGCACAGAGCAGTTTGAGAAGCTCAAACGCCATCTGAGATGTCAAAGTCTTCTGAGAAGTTTTAAGTCCTGTAAACATGTGCTTATTTTCATTCTGTATGTTCTTTTATCATCATTTTCCTGCACTCTTGCAACTTTGCAACTTGGTCCTTTCATACAATGTTAAAGCAACTTCGCTTGAAACCAAACAAAGCCATGATTTTATTTTGCAGTGAAAATGACTCCCTGATTTTTCTTCAGCTCTTCACCATATGCATTTTCAAAGAAATCGACTGACATCTGGATGGTGGCTCCTTTGTCACCTACAGTATCTCACTTTTGGGAATTTCTATCACATGTATAGCAAAAAGAACATTGAAATCACTCTGTAAAGCCGATAGATTGACTGATGAGCATTCAAAGGTACACAATGTTTTGTAGCATGAACAGTTTCACTAGTTGGGGCCTTATTTCCCTAACCACATATTAAGGTCCTTGAAGGCAGACTCTGAGTCTTATGCATCTTTATACCCCATACCACTTAGCACTCTAGGCACATACACAGTAAAAACTATTTAACTCCTGAACCTACAAATTCCATAAGTGGTCTATGGAGGCACCTTCTTTGCTTGAATTGACATCAGAGCTGAGCATCCTTGGAGAGAAAGCAGATAAGTGAATATATACTGGTAATTCAGCAACAATCTAAGTTCGTGCTATCTTACATACTGAATCTAAAATCCTCAATTCACAGCTCCAGCCTAGGTCCCTCCCCTGTGCCACAGACTTTATCCAACAGCTTTCTCAATGTGTCTACTTAGATATCTAAAAGGTATCTCAAATGTATTGTGTTCAAAACTGAGCTCCTGATTCCCACCCCTTCCCTACACTTTTCTTTCATAGTCTTCTCTTTCTTGGTAAAAGGCAGCTTCATTATTCTGTTTGCTCAAGCCACAGACTCTGAAGTCATGCTTGATTCCCATCTTTCACATCCCACATACAATCCATCAGTTCATCCTGCTGGTACTACCTTTGAAATATATCCAGAATCCAAAGGCATCCTCTACTTCCCCACTACCACACCAGAATTATTGCCAAAGCCTCCTAATTGATCCCCTGGTTTACACCATTGCTCCGTTATAGCACATTCCTCACACTCCAGCCAGAATGAAGCTTTTAAATCTAAGTCATATCATCTGGTTTTGGCTCAAAAGCATTATTGGCACCTTCAGTTCAGTTCAGTCACTCAGTCATGTCCTTTAAAATAAAAGCTGAAATTCTTACAATGAGCTAGGTGGACTCCTACAATGTCCACCTCTCCCCACCCTAACCTCTCCAAACTCATCCTCTGATATTTCTTTCTATGTCACCCACTCCAGATGTATTGGGTTGGCCAAAAAGCTTGTTTGGGTTTTCATAAAGTGTTATGGAAAAACCTGAATGAAGTTTTTGGCAAACCCAATATTAGCCTCCTTGCTGTTTCTGAAAATACCAGGCACAATTCCACCTCAGGGCCTTTGCAACCTCTCACTGTAAACCACTAAAAAAATGTCATTTCTCATCCTCCTTCCTGTCGTTCATAGAACTTGTCACTAAATGGTATACCGTAGATTTTATTTGTTTATTGTCTGCCACCAGTCTCTCCCATCGAAAATGTAACCTCCATGAAAGTGGATATTTTTATCTGTTCTATTCATTTCTATATTTCTAAAATGAGCACAGTGCCTTGCATATAATACACATTTGATCGATATCCGCCAAATGAATTGAATAAACCAATGTCGAGACTTACAGACGGGGCTAGAGAAAATGTAGAAATGAAGAGACCATAGTCTCTACACCCAAGGAACTCACAGGTGTAATATAAGTGATAACAAACAACTCTACTACAAAGTAGAATGGAATAACTCACTAAAAACAAAACAAAGTACTATCTAAGCATCAAAGATGGAGGTATGGGGAAAGGACTGCTTATTTGTTCACCACTACCACCATCATTACAACCACTGAAATTCCAATGAGCATCTAAGGCCAATTTTAATCTCTTTCTTTTCAGGTTCCCATAGCATGTTCTTCAGAAGGTACACAGTTTTCTGGATTTTAGGTCTTGAAAGTGAAAGTGAAAATATTAGTTGCTCAGTCATGTCTGACTCTTTGCTGCTCCATGGATTGTAGTCTGCCAGGTTCCTCTGCCCATGGAATTCTCTAGGCAAGAATACTGAAGTGGGTTGCCATTCCCTTCTCCAGGGGATCTTCCTGATCAAATCCTGGGTCTCCTGCTTTACAGGCAGATTCCTGGTGGTCTGAGCCACCAGGGAAGCCCCTTGATTTAGCTGCAAACAGTGCACGGTGACAAATGTACCAACAACAGACTTCTGAGATGCATCATTGCAGCTGAAGATTGGACATTCACCCAGAAAAGGAGACATCAGTAACATTTATTTCACTTTATTTTAACCAACACATACAGTTCTTTGTTCATTAAAGACTGAAAGTTTACTGAGCAGGGGTGGAGAGCTATTTTCCACATAAGGTAATTGATTGGAAAAATATAAGAATCTTATAATTAAAAATAATAATAAAATGTTTAATAAAATGTCATAATATGGAGATAAATAGGTACTGATCTACTTTCTAAACACACTTCCCAACTCTTACTTGCTCTTTCAGTGAAGTCTTTGGTTCACTCTGCCTGGGATTAACATAGCAGAGATATGGTCAAAATAATGCTCCCTGTTAAGTCTCAGTTGGTTATAAACTTACACCACTCAAATCTGTCAATTTAAATTTAAAAATGAAAACCATTTCACTTCTAATGCCTAACATTGTGTTCTGGTTACTATGATTTATCATGTTAAAATCTCCTCTATTTTTACGTATAGAAATTTAGACATTCTTCTTTCCCTCAGTTTATGTTTTTGCAACATGAAAATGAGATGAGGAGAGAGAGTGAGATGCCTATATCCATTTTGAACCATTCTTAATGTTCTCATCACAGCTACTCACAGCTGTAATCATTGAGTATCCCCTGGAAACAATCTTACACCACAAATTGGTAAAAAAAAAAAAAAAACAACAAGAGAAAATAATCCTTCCCTGCTCCCTGACCCTCAACCACAATTTCTTATCTTAAAATTTACATCAATGGACCCAGGTGGCAGAAAATACATTCCAATTCTCTAGACACATGATATGGAGGCATCTATAACTGTGTGCCTAGAGCTGTGAAAGTATATAATAGAGATTTACCCAGGTCTTGAGAGACAGAGCTTGACATTACTCACAACTGGTTTACCTTTTGAAAATAAAAAGTGATAAAACATTAAGAAAAAAATTAATATTTTAAATGTAACAAAGTTTGAAAACACAATACATCTGAAAAGATGCTGTTCTAAATATGCCATGGTAAAGAAAATGCTCATATTTGCTTTATTGACTTTTTCATTCAGTGCTCAACATGGCATCCTGGAGGGCCACTGACAAGCCAATGTCATTTAGACATGATGATGATATTGTCAACTCATAGAAAAACCAAATGTATATATAATGCAATTCACAGCAAAATAATTTTTAATTTCTTGATTAGTTTGATGAATAATAAACTTAAAAAAGCAACTGTGTAGGTAAAACACATGCTCCTATGTAACAGACTAAAAAAAAAGAAGTCAATTATCTTTCCTGCTGCAGAAGATTCATTTTGATAGATCACATGGTATAAATTCAAATGTCACCACCTGTGGTTTACCCTTGTGTTTTTCACTTTCTACTTGCTAACAAGATAAACTCCAAGGTGACTTCAGAGGAGACCCAAGGAGGTTCTATGTTTATTTCTTTAGTCACCATAAGGCTAGGGAGAGACAACTTGGTGTAGGGAAATTACTGGCCTTGCAATGGTAGGATTATCACAACCACAACGAAAGCAGCAGCAGCCACAGCAGTAACTACCTCACAGCAGGTATCACGCCTACCAGTCACTGTCCTAAATGCTTTGCACATATTAAATCTTTTCATTCTTACAGCACCCTATGAAGTAGGTACTATTTTTATAGCCATTCTATAAAGAAAACCAAGGAACAGAGCAGTTAGGTGACTTGCCCAAGGTCACACAGCTAGTAACTAGCAGTACAGCTGAAATTTCAATTCATACAATCTGTCTCCAAAGACCATACTCCATCACTGTTCCACTTTGTCTTTCAGAAGAATACTGGGAAGAGTGGCCTAAGGTACACAACCCTCCCCTCTCTTGGAGCCCCTAGTTTATCTGAAGGTCATAGGAGATTAGATTATCTCAAAGAGCTCCTCCAACTCTAAAATCTCATGACTGCATATGAAACCGAAGGGAAGTTTAGATCGATTGTCCCAAAAACTGGTGGGTATATTCAAAGCCAACTTTGCATTCCCCTCCCCTCAGCTCCCTTTTCTTCCTTTCCTGTCCCTTTCCCCAACCCTTCACACTCACTCCAGTCTACTACAGGCTAGTGTAAGTAAACTATTGCTTTTGAATCCATGGGTCTGTGTATATATCTATGTGCTGAGCATAACCTCCCTTCCTCTTTATCTCTTCTGTTATCTTATTTCCATAGTTTGTTCTTTAACATATGGCTGCCCTCTCATATTGGAAAACAGATCTGTCCTACTCATAGGAACTGTTCACAAGTTTGGGCTTTCACTAAAAAGGCTCACTCCACCCTAGAGAAAACAACAAAAAACATTACCCAAGGAAAACAGGCCTTCTTAGCACACCAGACAAGAGGAATGAGAGTACCACATGCCTGGAGAATACCTAGCAAAGGGGGATAGTACTCTTTGGAATTATTACAATAATTTGTCTTTAATAACGACCTTTTATTTTAATGCAGACTGACTGATTCAGAAAACATTGGACTTAGGAAGTGAATGTGAACTCCTGGCTGATTCTTCTCTCACCTTTCTTTGTTTTTCTTAAGCAAACACTTAAGTACTGAACTGTCATGGGGGGTGGGAATAGCTTTAAAAGTAGCATGATTGCTTGAGGGAGAAAGCTCCCCTATAATCTTACCAGCCAGTAAGAGTTACTGCTGTCCCTCTGGCCCATTTCCTTACAGTCCTAATGTACACATATATTTTTTTCATGTTCTTTACTTCTCTGTAGATGTTTTTTGCATGTTTCTGTAGATTTGTGTAATGATCATTTTTAATGGCAGTATAGTATGGATGTATCATAATTTACACACCCATTCCCCTATTACTGGGTATTTATATTCTTCCCTTTCTATTTACAAGTATTATAACCAGAGCCATATAAAAATAACATGAACATCTTCAATATTTTTTATTATTTCCTTAGGGTAGATTCCAAGAAGTTGAATTAATGAGCCAAAAGGTTTGAACATTTCTGTGGCTTTGGAGGACTGTAATGATTTACACTGCTGTCAGCAACATGTGGGAACACTCTTCTTCAGCTGTACCCTGATCAACTTTGAGTATTTCTTTTAAATGTTTATTTGAAATAAATAAATGAAAGGATCTTCTTCCTTTAATTCGCATTTCCTTGATTATTAGTGAGGCTGGACATTTTCTCTGCATGTGTTTTCTAGTTCTGTTTTCTCTCTTGTGAACTATTTATGGTTTTTGTGTCTTTATCGACTGGGGACCTTACTGAGTTTTTTAAAAATTAAACTATATTGGTACAATAAAGGAAATAAATTAAGCCTTTATAATATTTGCTGAAACTATCTTTCATAGTTTGCTGTTTGCCCTTTTCATTTTTCCCCTTTTTAGATGAAGGAACATTATCCTAAGAAGAAAGCAGATCAGTGGCTGGACAGAAATCAGTTGCTTTAGATGTTTTATAAAAATATGACAAACTTGATAAAAGTAAGAGTCTTTCTGAAAACAATTTGTTAGTATCTAATTACACTCCAACTGTTTGACTGCCTTCACTTACTTATATACCAAATAAATTCTAGTTTGATTGAATTATATTATTTCTTTAAAAAATACCTATCAATGTGTGTATGATGATATCATATGACTTTTGTTACGGAATTGGCCAAGTATTATGGGGTTTCAAGGATACTGTAATAACATTCTAGTAAATAAAAAGAGAAGTAAATCATCATTTTTCAGGAGACAGGCTGAGAATTTTATGTACTGCATATGGATCTTCTTATCCAGGAAATGATACCTGTAGAACTAGACTGCTTTTGTGGTATATAGATATTCTGTTATATCAGAGATAGCACTCAAGAGTTGAAATTCTGTCTACTTGTATTGGTTTACATGAGCTTGTTTAACCTGTTTTATTAGTGCTTTCAAAATCTTAAAATGGGAGCATGAAAGGTCCCTTCTGGAAAAATATTCCTCCGAAACAACTGATTTGACTCAGTTGTGAGAACAGCTGCGGTGGATTTCCTCATAGCACCCCGGCAGGTGCTTTAGGCCATTTTGAAAGAGAAAAATGAAAGTCATTTAATTCCACAACTAAATAGTGATGATTAATTAATCTCACATCTCTTCCTGTATAGGCTCTGTTTCCCGCCCCACCCCACCCCCCAGCTTCTTGTGTCTATTTGTTTTCATTATTTTTGGATAACAACTCTAAACATTTTTATGGATACAGATGCTAGAAGACATGAGACAAGCAGGGAGACAGAATGAAAAAGCTGGTGTTGCTTCCAGGCTCGACAAAAACACTCTAACCTGGAAAATGATTTTAAAAGAAAAAATCAAGAATTTTAGAACAATTATTTGGACACTTACTCTCATTTTATATTCTCCATTGCTGCTTAGGAAACTGGGACTTGAAAACTCACACACACAGACATATGGTCAAAATTTTGGGGAACTGGAACAATATATATCATACTTTAAAGATTTATTGAGTATTTCATAATATCCCATTAGATAAATGGCAACAACTTACTTCATGCCCAAATGAGGGCCCACAATCTCTGGTTCATATTTCACGTTCAATGAGCAGGATGTTTTTTTAAATTGTGTATAACTACTTCTAAACTACTTTTAGAAAGGGCAGAAGAACCAGAGATCAAATTGCCAACATTTGTTGGATCATCAAAAAGCAAGAGAGTTCCAGAAAAATATCTATTTCTGCTTTACTGAATATGCCAAAGCTTTTGACTTTGTGGATCACAATAAACTGTGGAAAATTCTGAAAGTGATGGGAATACCAGACCACCTGACCTGCCTCTAGAGAAACCTGTATGCAGGTCAGGAAGCAACAGTTAGAACTGGACTTGGAACAACAGACTGGTTCCAAATTGGAAAAGGAGTATGTCAAGGCTGTATATTGTCACCCTGCTTATTTAACTTATATGCAGAGAAGTACATCATGAGAAATGCTGGGCTGGAGGAAGCACAAGCTGGAATCAAGATTGCCGGGAGAAATATCAATAACCTCAGATATGCAGATGACACCACCCTTATGGCGGAAAGTGAAGAAGAACTAAAGAGCCTCTTGATGAAAGTGAAAGAGGAGAGTGAAAAAGTTTGGCTTAAAGCTCAACATTCAGAAAACTAAGATCATGGCACCCAGTCCCATCATTTCATGGCAAATAGATGGGGAAACAGTGGAAACAATGTCAGACTTTATTTTGGGGGGCTCCAAAATCACTGCAGATGGTGACTGCAGCCGTGAAATTAAAAGACGCTTACTCCTTGGAAGGAAAGTTATGACCAACCTAGATAGCATATTTAAAAGCAGAGACATTACTTTGCCAACAAAGGTCTGTCTAGTCAAGACTATGGTTTTTCCAGTGGTCGTGTATGGATGTGAGAGTTGGACTGTGAAGAAAGCTGAGCGTCGAAAAATTGATGCTTTTGAACTGTGGTGTTGGAGACTCTTGAGAGTCCCTTGGACTGCAAGGAGATCCAACCAGTCCATCCTAAAGGAGATCAGTCCTGGGTGTTCATTGGAAGGACTGATGCTGAAGCTGAAACTCCAGTACTTTGGCCACCTCATGCGAAGAACTGACTCATTGGAAAAGACCCTGATGCTGGGAGGGATTGGGGGCAGGAGGAGAAGGGGACGACAGAGGATGAGATGACTGGATGGCATCACCGACTCAATGGACGTGGGTTTGGGTGGACTCTGGGAGTTGGTGATGGACAGAGAGGCCTGGCGTGCTGCAATTCATGGGGTCGCAAAGAGTCGGACACGACTGAGCGACTGAACTGAACTGAACTTAGCATACTTCTATACCTTGGTAATTTGAAAATAATAATACATCTCTGAGTTGTACTCTTATCTATCTCCAGCACACCATCTCTTCTGAACTCTATCAACTACCTAAAGTAATTTCAAATTGTCTTTCTCTCATAACTTCTCAATATCCTTTGTGGTAGATTATGTAAATCAGCTAAACACTTAGTACAGGGAACAATCTTCAAAAAATTGAAGGTAACAATGTATAAAAGCCTTTTTACTCTTTGGAGAAGAACAAGAGCTGCTTATTTCCCCAAGTAAACAATCATATTCAATTTCTTTTTCTTACAATGAAATCCACTGGGGTTCTGTAAATTTCATAGTAATTTTAGCATTAACACACTTATCCAAAATGTAACATCACATTTAATACAGTATCTTGAAAAGTAATAGGCTTTAAATATGATATTAAACAAGCAGAGATATCAATTTCTTTCATAGTTTGCCAATAGCAAATATTAATCATAGCTTTCTATTGCTATCCATTAGTTCATTGAAATTTGCACTTTATCAGTAACTCTCTCAAGTTTCATGTAAAACAATTTGGAACAGAAACATTTTCACTGCTCACTACTTGAACTTCATTTTCAATTATGTTAAGTATTATGTGGAAAAGGAGCTACTCAAATTAACATAACATATGCTACAAACTTGTAGACGCTTTAGTGACTTAATTGTAGAGGTGGATACAGGGGTTAATAATAATTGCTGAGGTTTGCACCAAGTATTTTGCTCCTTTGGGCAAATGCTAACCATTTCAAAGGCAGCAGGCTATATTATAAAAGAAAGGGCCCTATGAGAGAATCCTAAAATGTATGTTCCAAACCCAGCTTTATGACAAAGTAGCATGCCACATTTCTCTTCTGTAAAGTGTGGAAAATACCTAATATCATTAATCCTATGAGCCTCACAGGGCTGTTATGGTTAGCACATGAAATGAAAAAAAAAAAAAACCAAGTACCAGAGGCAAGCCCCTAGTATAAGTTCAAATTGTCAGCTTCCTTAAATAGTCATTCTTCTCTTTCTTCTCCTCCTTCTCCTCATTATCATTATCATCAGAAGTAAAAGGACTAAAAAGATGATCCAGGCACTATTTTAAGCAATTTACAATCATGATTGCACTTAATCCTCAAAAATTTCATAAGATATGCTTTCCTCATTTACAGATTAAAAAACAGAAGCACTGAAAGGTTAAGTAATTTCACCAAGATCACACAGCTAATGGAGCTAGAATTCAAATCCAAAATGTCCAGCTCTAGAGCCTGTACTCTTAACCTCTTTGTTATGAGGGTCACAGATTCTTTGAAATAAGATTCAGAGGAAGGTGCTAGAAATGAGTGAGAAATTTAGGCAAGATTTTAGTTTGCAGCTTAGAAGGAGACAAAGTGGCTTCTAGACCCTATGGAGCACCTGCAAAGTTATTACCTATGTAACAAAGGGAATAAGCTTCATGGACCAGGCTGGTATAATATGTCCAGGAAAAGAGCAATTTAGATCTAAGAGGAAGGATCCTACAATGCCAAGAGTGAAACCAGTAAAACTATAAAAACATGGCTGTTCTGCAAACATGGGGGCTTCCCTGATGGCTCAGACGGTAAAGAGTCTGCCTGCAGTGTGGGAGACCCAGGTTCAATCCCTGGGTCGGGAAGATCCCCTGGAGAAGGAAATGGTAACCCACTCCAGTATTCTTCCCCAGAAAATCCCATGGGTGGAGGAGCCTGGCAGGCTACAGTCCATGGGGTCGCAAAGAGTAGGACACGACTGAGTGACTTAACTTTCTTTCTGCAAACATGTTATTGGGTATAAATCAACACAATTTCTGTTGCCTACTACATTTTGCCTTTACTAGACACCCACATGAAAGAGAGCTAGAAGAGTGGTGTTGCTGGGTCAATGTGTGATCAGTGTGATACAAATTTCTGCGCCATTCCAGGTCACAAGTTGCAAATTTATTAGATTTCCTCAGCCTCCCTATTAACAAATGTTCAGTAAGAACATAGCACAGATTGAGCTGTGATTTTCACCTTTGTGATCCCATCTTCTAATATTTAAGTTTCCATATTTATCTACAGGGAGTAATATAATGCATTAATAATTACAATTGGGCTGCCACCACAGAGAGTGGGGTTGATAGAGTAGGAATGGCAGTGAACTTGGAGTCAGAAAGGCAGAGTTTGTCACTTACTAATGCTGCGATTCATGGGGTCACAAAGAGTCGGACACAACTGAGCGACTGAACTGAACTGAATTGATATGGCATTGGAGAAATCAGCTAACTCTTCTCCTTTTGCATAATAAAGGCTAAACACCTTCCCCCAGAGTGCTGGCAGATGACGCCAATAAAATATAACATGTGAAAGCCCCATGTAAATTGCAAAACAATTTATAGTCATGGTTATTAATTAATAATGTTCATAACTGTAAATGTATCAATCCTAGGTTATCTATTGTTTTGAAAACATAATATTCATGGAGCCAATATTACTGATCTTTTTGTTTGGTTTTTGTTGTTTGTTTACTATTTCTTTTTAAACTGCTTTATTTAGATATAAATTATATACAATGAACCATTTCAAAAGTGAAATTCAATGATTTGGGGTACATTTATAGAGTTGTGAAGCCATGACCACCACCCACTTTTAAACATTTTCACCATCCTAAAAATAATCCCTGAATCCATTAAGCATTCATTTCCAATTCAACCTCCCCACAGCACTTGACAACTACCAATACAATTTCTGTCTATAGATTTGCCTATTCTGGATATTTTCTATAAATGGAATCATACAATATGTGGTCTTTCTGCATCTGACTTCTTTCAAAATGCTTTCATAATGCCCCTGTACCCCTGTTCATCCATATTGGAGCATGTATGTCTTTTACGGCCTTTTTATTTCTGAACATAGTCCTTGTGTTAAATTTGGAAATATTTTTGTTAAGCATGTTCTGCTGCCACTTTCGTTTCCACCTTCCTTCTGGTATTCATATTATGTATATGTTGGTATTCTTTTATTTTTTTGTATTCTTGATGTTACCCTTCATGTCCCTGAGGCTCTGTTCATTTTTCTTTGATATTTTTTCTCTCTGTTCTTCAGATTAGACAATTTCTATAGCTCAGTCTTCAAGTTAACTGATTGTTTCCATAGCCATCTTAAATCTGCTGTCAAGTCCCTCTAGTGGATTTTTCACTTTAATTATTCCTATTTGTTTCTTCTTATACTTTTATTTCCTTCTTGAAAATCACTAGTTTGTTCATTTTTGTCATGCTTTCCATGAAGTCTTTATTCGTGGTTTCCTTTTCTTCTTTGAACATATTCAAAAGTCTTTGAAGTCTTTTCTGATAATTACAACATCTGGAGATATTCAGACACAGTTTATGTTGACTGATTTTTTTCTTTGCATGTTTCATAATTTTTTGCTAAAATCTGGACATTTGGGGAAATATAACAACTCTGAATTCTGATTTTTTTTCCTTGAAAGAAGTAACTATTACTGATTTTTTAATTTATTTAGTAATCTGCCCAGGCTAAATCTGAGAAATACATCCCCCAATGATGTATGGCTGCTGATTTCTCTGATTAGTATTTTCGCTATATTCTTTTTTTAAGCTTGGTTTCCTAAGGGTGAATTCTGTGTTATTGTAGCTTTGTGGTCAGTCAAAAACTGCACAGAGGTTGTCCTCAACCACCTCAAACCTATAAGGGTTCTATCTTCTGTCAATGGATCTGTGTGTGGGAAAGAGCACAATCAAAGCTCATGCCATTTTCAACTTTGCCAAAGCTTTCATTTTCCATTGAGCCTTTTGCATTTCCTCTGTGCACTGCTTCAAGGTTAATGAACAGAACCGGTCTGAGCTCTCTGAAGTGTCCACTGCATGCTGCACATGTGCATAGTCTCAGACTGAAATATGCTTATCACAACCTCAGATTAGGAGAACTGTTGGCCCTCCCCACTGGCTCAGCTCCACTGAGAGTATCACTTCTACCAACAATGTCCCTGGACGTGGGCATGGTACACCTCTCCACATTAAGTGAACCAGCCAACTATGGCATAGCCTGCCCAATATGGGCATTGACCAATCTGTGTGTGTGTGCTTGTGTGCAAATGCGTGCACATGTGTATGTGCACAGAAGTTGGGAAGAGTACGTGTGGCACATGAGCATGCCCAAGGCAAAACACCAGAGTCCCATTATTATTACTCAGAGTCCAATAGTTTACTCAAGTATAGATGCCTTCTGGATGTTGGAGGCTTTTGGTTAATTTCCAGGGTGCTTCAAAGGTTGTTTCTGACAACTTGTAGTGCTTCATAGTTTATAGTCGTTTCTTAAGGAGTGGTTTTATAGATCCTTACTAGGCCATAGCTAGAAATCTAGCCCAAATCACTGATACTTTAATGGCAGGACTTTATAAAAATGCTACACACATTAGGGGTTTGTAGCTTTTTTGCTTAGTATTTCAAAGGCTTACTATAAGAAAAACCATTTTAAACACATCATTAATAATTTAACTCATTTGAAAAGACCCTGATGCTGGGAAAGATTGAAGGTGGGAGGAGAAGGGGATGACAGAGGATGAGGTGGTTGGATGGCATCACCGACTCAATGGATATGAGTTTGAGTACACTCTGGGAGTTGGTGATGGACAGGGAGGCCTGGCGTGCTACAGTCCATGGGGTCGCAAAGAGTCGGACACGACTGAGCGACTGAACTGACCTGAATAATTTTACATTTATTGTACATGGATGTGATAACAGTTGGGTATACTGGGTGAAGTAAAATATAATTTTAAAATTAATTTCACCTAATTTTCCCTTTTTCAGCATGGCTCCCAGAATTTAAAAACTACATATATATTCTGCATATTTCTATTAACCAGTGGGAGTCTAAATCTAACATCCAGTTTATAGAAAGTACTAGAGGCAGAGAAACCTATCACATAATGCAACAGGAATATAAAGAGCAAAATCAAGAGAGTGAGAAACGATCAAGTTTCCTCAACAAATAAAGTGCAAGGAAAAAACTAATAGTGGGCAGGGAAATACAGGAATTGAAAAAGATTTAAGAGACAAAGCTATAAATTCTCATGTGTACATCTTATTAGGATTCTCATGAGAACAAAGAAATGAAAAAACTATACATATATTTATGAGATAGTCCTAGAAATCTGAAAATGTACAGCATATCTGATGATATTAAAGATTTATTGTTTAATTGTCTATTTTTAAGGTAAAGCGTCTGCTTACAATGCAGGAAACCTGGGCTCAATCCCTGGGCCGGGAAGATCCTCTGAAGAAGAAAATGGCAACCCACTCCAGTACTCTTGCCTGGAAAATCCCATGGACGGAGAAGCCCGGTAAGCTACAGTCCATGGGGTCACAAAGAGTTGGACACGACTGAGTGACTTCACTTTACTTTACTTTTGTCTATTTTTAAGGTGCAATATGGTATAATTAGGTTAAGGACGACTATTTGTATCTTATGGCCATCTGCTAAAGTTTTATGGATGAAATGGTATGATATCTTGGACTTCAAAAAATCTAGTGAGGCAAGAGAGGCACATGAGTCAGGTGTAAATAAAGCAAGACTGTCCATGAGCTGAAAATTAATGAAGTTATCTGATGGCTGAAAGCTGGGTTCAGTCAATCATGCTCTTTACTTACACATAAGTTTAAAATTTTAGATATTAAAAAGCTAAAATAGCTTCAGAGAATTTTTAATGATTCGGGAAAACCCTAGAATACAATGTTACATGAAAAAAATAAGATACAAAATGGAAATTAATTGTGAAAAATTATTAAATCTAGTTTCATGGGAAAAGGGCTTGATTACAGAGAACTTTCTATTAAATTTCTTATAACTAAGTTCTATTCATTTTTAACCAGAAAAGCAGTACTCCTCATACATAGAGGTTTATTACCAATTATTTTTTTAAAAATTAAAAACTGAAAAGAAATACATCAAAATACTAATGACAATTATCTCTGTATTGTATTGTGTGCTTCTTATTTTCTTTCTATTTTCCCTGTTCTCTACATTGAGGATATATTACCTTTTCATCAGAATATTAGCAATGACAAGTTTTGTGTAGAAAACATGAAATATTTACTGTCCTTTCTGCTTTTCCAATTGAAGTTCATATAAATGTATGGCTACTCAGCCATTCATTAGAAGGTATATATAAAGAATATTTTGCATTTTGCAAAGGACTTTAGACATTTTCAACTTTTAAATCTCACATACAGCATTACAATTTATACACTCACACCCGTCTGACATAGTCAATTGTCAGGATGTTATTACTCCCACTTTCACAGGAGAAAACAGAGCCTCAAATATTTGCAAAACACTGCAAGGCGGTAGTAGCAAATTTTGGATGAGAACCCAGGTTTCATTATTCCTAGTCTGCTGCTCTTTTCACTGTAACATGTTACCTCCCAGAAAGAGTATCAAACTCAGCATACTATTAATTTGGCAAATAACTAACTTAGGCCCCAATGAATTCAAGTTATTTACATCAATTAACTGCACTATCCGTTTTCCTTAACTGCAACTCAGAGCCATGTGCAGGAAAGACGCTCTCAGATGAAATAACAGGAAGCAGTAGAATTTCGTGACATATGGCATGCTTGCTGATGAAATCAAAGGTATGTTTCATGCCAGTTTTTGGTCTGCAAAGTGTCTTTCATTTCACTAAGAGGTATACTGTGTGCCAGGAAATACACAACCCCCAGCCCATTCTTGTGAAAACCAAACCTGCGGGGGCATGGACTTGGCGTGACCTGACGGAACACTGAATGCAGTCTGCTTGGCCCATTTGTGGGGACAAATCATCCAGATTCTCCACTGTGGAGAAGGACTCTAGGTTGTCATCTGGATTCACCATCAGTTCAAGGAAAGTAGGGATATAACTGAGCCTAAGCTTTATCTCTGGCTAGAGAAAGGGGATTTATCATTTCAGAAAATGAAAGTCACCTCCAGAAAAGAAAGTAAAAATTTAAACCAGGAAGCAACCGAGAATACTAAAAGCGTAGGGCAAAAGTAGCTAAAGGCTCCTATGCAGAATAATATTTTTGCCCTTGGGGGTTGCAAAACCTCTAAGTAGACCTTAGTTTGACACAAAGGATCTAATCGTTGCAAGGGAGACTACTTCTCTAACAGGGAAGGAAGATGCTAGAGAGCAGGGCACTGTGGAATATCTGAAGAAGACATTTCTGTAGATTTTTAAGAATAAGAAAATTTTACTTCATCAGCTACAAGAACCTTTGCTATCATTTTAATAGAAACTCTCAGGAAAAATAATTTCTGTTTAAGTGAACAGGTAAAGGGGTTCACGGGTGAGGCAGAGGACTTTTCCAGAAATATCACTATCATTTTGGATGACTTGGTTCCCTAACTGTATAGTCAATCATTTTTATTTGGTAAATCTTGTCTTAATGTGAAGATGACACCTTACTGGCAAGCTGTTTTGTAGTGGGGAAGAAAGGACATATTCAGCAGTTCAGTGTAAGTGCAGATGTTGGCTAAAGGGAGGACGATGTATCCTCAAATACCTCTATTATAAAAGAATGAGAAGAAGTTTATTGGAGAAAGGTCTTAAGTCAGACAGACTTGGGTTCTATTACCAGCTCTTCCATTCCCTTAACTTCAGGTTTGCTCATCTATAAAATCAGAATAATAATATCTACTTTGCAATTTTGATGTGAGAATTAACAAAAACCTATGCTGGATGTGTTTGGTAGCAAAAAAAATTTGAGAGTATGCACATCATCAAAGTATCAACAATGGATAGATGATAGAATACTTATGTTGATTATTAGATGATAGCACTAAGGCAAGTTTTGACTATTTTCTTTCTATTGTCTTATTTTTTTCTTATAATGAACACATTCTAATAGTATAATGAGAAAAAGAATATCACATGCAATTTTAAAAATAATATATGTGAAGTCCCTATTCTAGCGTGGGGAACACAGAATGAATCTTTAGATTCATTCCTTATTGGTGGCTGCCATCATCATTGTCATTCATATCATCATCATCTCACTCTTCCTAATACAGGTGTGAAAATGGAGGTCTAGAGAGATTTGATAGCTTACTTAATTCCATGTATCTCAGAAGCAAGTAATATGCCTAACATACTGCTTGAAATATACACATATATAAACACATCTCATTTCATGAATCATGAATAAGTAGATTTAGTTGAATAAGTCACCAACCTAAACGTGAGCAATGCACAAGCCCTCACTCAGACTGCTTGAAATGGAGCAAAATTTTGGTAGGGGGACAATGTATGCATGAAGTTATATAAAGATTTTACAGAGTCATAAAATCACATTAAGAAAAGGAAGGGATTTCCAATATTAAAAATTGAAGAATAACAATGCTCTTCAATAATAATTTACCAAATTCTTACAGATTTCAATTGGTAAAGTTTCTCTCTCTCTCTCTCAATCTTGTATACGTACCTGCACACCCACTCCTACACCCACAGCCACGTCCACAATCCCTTCCTCTGGCTTCTTCAGAATTCCGGTGGCTTGTTGCTGCTCACAGACTGAAGAAAAGATCCTACTATATAGCACCTTTCAAGCATTCCTACTCTAAATATATCACTCTTTCTTCTCTTTCACCAAAGGTTACTTGATCTGTCTGTCTATTCCTTTCTGGCATCTTTCATCCCTTTTCCCAGATGTTACCTGGCAACAACTTGTTCAAAGTGATTAATGACTAATCAGACCTAAATGGCTTATCCCTACTAGAAGTTAACTTTTCCAGAGGCCATTTCAAAATTCAGCATCTTTGACTAAAGGTACTAACTTCTAGTTTTGAAACTTAAGTCACATGGTAGACCATTAAAGAAGCTGTCCTGTGACTAGAATGCTTTCCTTTGTGCCTCTAAAGGCAAAGTATTCCAGCAACCACCAAATTTACAGGGCTGACTTCTAGCCAGACATGATTCTTTAAGCCTTAGGGCAGAGACAGGACTGGCCTGAATCCTCACAGAATGTCTTGCATGGATAAGTGAGGAGAATTGAGCTCATCTCTAGATAGAAACTAACAATGATAAAACTTTCCCTTCTACAGCCTCAGAGGGACTCAGTGTTATATCCCTGGTTGCTTGAACATATAAATTAACACCGCTGACTGAATAACATTAAGACTTTGGACCTTCCTACAGCTTGTAAAGAATCTGCCTGCAAGGCAAGAGACCCCAGTTTGATTCCTGGGTCAGGAAGTTCCCTTGGAGAAGGGATAGACTACCTACTCCAATATTCTTGGGCTTCCCTGGTGGCCCAGTTGGTAAAGATGCCTGCAATGCAGGAGACCTGGGTTCGATCCTTGCATTAGGAAGATCCCCTGAAGGAGGGCATGGTGGCAACCCACTCCAGTATTCTTGCCTGGAGAATCCCCATGGACAGGGGAGCGTGGCGGGCTACAGTCCATGGGGTCGCAAAGAGTTGGACACAACTGAGCGACTAAGCACAGCATAGCATATAAGTTGTAGTAATTCATGTGCTTATATAAAATTCCTCTAACAGGATTCAATGATACAAAGGTAGAGTTCTTTTCCCCCTCTGCCAAAGCTATAAGAGTCCTGAAGAAGATACTGGCCTCAAGTTACTGAGAAGGAATTGGTATTTCTACTATTTTTTTTCCACTGAGCCTCATTTGGTATCTGTTTCAAAAATTTAAGGCCCACACTAACTGACTCTGACCCTTTTGTCTTCAAGAAAGCATGTGAATTACAGTCAACACTCTGTGTTCTGGCATTCTGTCAAGAAATCTCTATTGATTGAGGCTTCAGCCAGTACTATAATAGATAATTCTAATGGTGACCCTGAAGAAGAGTCTCAACTGGAGGTAGGCACCTTCTGAATATCCAAAGAAAGACAATACTCCTTGAAGTTTTACACTAAATATAGTTTACCAAATTCTCATTCCTTGGAAGTAGTACGAAGCATAATATTTCACTAAGCTGGGCACCTGGTTATGCAATCATACAGTATTTATAAAAACACCACTATCATCAAGGTACAGACCTCTTGTGCAGGTTCAATGGCTCATTCGTGTCAGACTCTTTTGACCCCACGGACTGTAGCCCACCAGGCTTCTCTGTCCATCGGATTTTCCAGGAGAAAACTGGAGTGGGCTTCCATTTTCTCCTCCAGGGGATCTTCCCAACCCAGGGATCGAACTTCAATCTTCTGCAGCTCCTGCATTGGCAGGCGGATTCTTTACCACTGAGCCACCTGGGAAGCCCCCTGATTTGCCCTCTAGGCCCACTATACCTTTCTTTGAGGCAGTGTCACCTTAAAGCATTTACTCATGAGCAACTGTGACTAACACATGGGTGACATCCACTATACTTAGAGATAAGTAGTCATTTATATCTCTAAGGTATCTTGACATCAGAATACACATAGGTTGACAAATGTGGCATGAGCTGTAATCATTTACAAACTCCTTGTCACAAAAAAAGAACTGGGTGTGGGTTATCTTTTGGCAATGCTGTCAGTGTTTCATATACTACATAGCCCGGACCTCCAACTGTGTTTAATTAAGAGAATATTATAAACACTAATTGGCTGCATTTAATTTTTAAAGCAATTTAAAGTTCATAGTTTAAGGGGAAAAAACTAAAAACAATAGACATAGTCTTTGTGCAATGTAATTAATGTTTGGGAAGTAGTCACTGAAGCACAGTATAATGAGGTTGACAAGTCAGTAGCCTCTCTATACAACATCACAACTCAAACATCATTTTAAAAAGCATGGAAAATTAAATATGGCACATCAAATATACTGAGCTGCAGTGCCAGTGATGGGGGATATCTGGTAGCTAAAAGTTTGCAGTCTCTAACCAATATTCAGGATATAGGTTAGAAAAGAAAGCTATACAAAGCATTCTTTTGTATAGGGGGAAATATAAGGAGGGGTGGTCACATTATTTTGTTCAATAATAATACTAATAGTAGTTCTATTCAAAAATCAGATAATCAGATATATATTAAAGAAGGAGTTATTTCATGTTTTATTTCTTATATTCCCTTTTCCTTGACCTAGGACCTTTCAATCAATGAAAATGAAATATTAAGGTGTACATTTTGGGGGGGAAAGGCTAGCCCAGTTGTATCACATAATATACCTTTGAATTTTTTTAAACCTTTCTGAGCATGATGGTCAGGGTGACATTTCTCCTTTTAATTAAGAAATGAAATGGAGTTGTCACTTTCACCTAATACTTAAACCTTATGCTGAGAAGAATTTGAAAGCCTCCTGGACTCTTTCAAGTGCAGAAGCTGCTGTCATAGGGTTTACTAGATCGTACACCACTCTCTTTTAGGCAATCTCTTATACACACTTCCCTCTGAATACAACATAATATAATATGCAACAATCTTAGAAGCACTTACAGCTTTGAATCCTTACAGAGAATATTTAAATGGCTTTTCCATGAAATAAGGGCCTTCCCAGGGATATATCTCAGCTATCTCACCAGCAGGCCTTAAGCTGCTATATGTCTTCCTACACTTCAGTGGAATTAACTATACACCTTGCCCTATGACATTCCTTCACCACATCCTTCACCTAGACCTGGATTCCTTATAAATCCATAACCTTAAAAGGCTTAAAGTTTTCCTGTGTTTCGCTTACACTATACTTTACCTTTCGCTCTCAAGAATGTTTTTTAGTATGCCAAATTGAGATCCCATGATAATAATACTAACCATCATTTTAAACACGTAAAGAATTCCAATAAGAAGTTCATGATCACAGTCTCTGCAATTAGCCTAATTTAAAAAAGAATCAGGTGGCTTTCCTATTAAACACTTGACTGAAATCTCACCCCTATGAACCTATGCTAATTAAAAAAATATTAAGGAAAGTTATATATATGAAGATGTTCATCTCAGCATTGTTTGGAGAACTGAAATATTTGGGGGAAAATCCAATGGATCAAAGTAGGGAAATAGCTATATTTTGGTATACCACCTGATTTGCTATAATGCCATCATTAATAGTGAAGATAAAGAAAACTATGCAGAGACTTAAAAACATGTATATGATAAAATTTTAACTGAAGGAAAAAGAAATACATCCTATTGTTTATAACTAAGTCAAAACAAATCTGTGCATAAAAAGGACCAAATGAAAACACCTAAAAAGGACCAAATGAAAATGCATGAAAATGACAGCACATAATCTTAACTGTAGCATATTGCCCACATGCTCTCCATCTTATATATATCTTTTTATCTTAAATGATCACATAAGATTGTCTTCAAAGATATTTATGTAATTTCAGCTAAAGATTTCATACTTCCTAAATACCTTTATGCTTCTCTCTAGGAATTTAGAAGACAACCTATAGAACCATGAACTCTGGCTGATTAATTCAAGCATTTACATTAACATGAGATTATTGGTTGTTCCTCAAATAATCTGAAAATTACTGTAGCTTAAAGTTCAAAGTGGTAGCTATTTTTGGAGTCAGGTTTGATTGACTCAAGATACTGGATTGTTTCTTACTGATTAAAAATTCACTGAAAGAAAACAGCAGTAGTTTATAGAGAGAATAGTATGTGAACCAAGAACTCCCAGACGTTCAAGCTGGAGTTAGAAAAAGGCAGAGGAACCAGAGATCAAATTGCCAACATTTGTTATATGCAGAGTACATCACGAGAAACACAGGGCTAGATGAAGCACAAGCTGGAATCAAGATTGCCGGGAGAAATATCAATAACCTCAGATATGCAGATGACACCACCCTTCTGGCAGAAAGTGAAGAGGAACTAAAAAGCCTCTTGATGAAAGTGAAAGAGGAGAGTGAAAAAATTGGCTTAAAGCTCAACATTCAGAAAACTAAGATCATGGCATCTGGTCCCATTACTTCATGGCAAATAGATGGGGAAACAGTGGAAACAATGTCAGACTTTATTTTTTGGGGCTCCAAAATCACTGCAGATGGTGATTGCAGCCATGAAATTAAAAGACGCTTACTCCTTGGAAGGAAAGTTATGACCAACCTGGATAGCATATTTAAAAGCAGAGACATTACTTTTTCAACAAAGGTCCGTCTAGTCAAGGCTATGGTTTTTCCAGTGGTCGTGTATGGATGTGAGAGTTGGACTGTGAAGAAAGCTGAGCGCTGAAGAATTGATGCTTTTGAACTGTGGTGTTGGAGGAGACTCTTGAGAGTCCCTTGGACTGCAAGGAGATCCAACCAGTCCATCCTAAAGGAGATCAGTCCTGGGTGTTCATTGGAAGGACTGATGCTGAAGCTGAAACTCCAATACTTTGGCCACCTCATGCGAAGAGTTGACTCATTGGAAAAGACCCTGATGCTGGGAGGGATTGGGGGCAGGAGGAGAAGGGGACGACAGAGGATGAGATGGCTGGATGGCCTCACCGACTCAATGGACATGTGTTTGAGTAAACTCTGGGAGTTGGTGATGAACAGAGAGGCCTGGCGTGCTGCAATTCATGGGGTCGCAAAGAGTCGGACATGACTGAGCGACTGAACTGAACTGAACCGATTGGATCACAGAAAAAGGAAGAGCATTCCAGAAAGACAACTACTTCTGCTTCATTAACTAAACTAAAGCCTTTGACTGTGTGGATCACAACAAACTGTGGAAAATTCTTTTGTTTTAATTAATTACTTTATTTTAATTGGAGGAGAATTACTTTACAACATTGTGATGGTTTTTGCATACATCGACATGAGTTAGCCACGGGTGCACATGTCCCCCAATCCTGAAACCCCCTCCCACATCCCTCCCTACCCGATCCCTCTGGGTTGTCACAGAGCACCAGCTTTGAGTGCCCAGTTTCATGCATCAAACTTGCACTGGTCATCTATTTTACATATGGTAATATACATGTTTCAATGCTAGTCTCTCAAATGATCCCACCCTCGCCTTCTCCCACAGAGACCAAAGGTCTGTTTTTTACATCTGTGTCTCTTTTGTGGCCTTGCATATAAGATCTTTATAAATTCTATATATATCCATTAATATACAGTATTGCTGTTTCTCTTTCTGACTTACTTCACTCTGTATAATAGGCTCTAGTTATTCTACCTCATTAGAACTGATTCTTGTTCCTTTTTGTAGCTGAGTAATATTCCATTATCTATATATACCACCATTTCCTTATCCATTCGTCTGCCAATGGACATTTGGGTTGCTTCCGTGTCCTAGCTATTGTAAACAGTGCTGCAATGAACATTGGGGTACATACTCCCAGTTCTATTCCCAGTTTTTAAAGAATATCTACACTGTTCTCCATAGCGGCTGTACCAGTTTGCATTCCCACCAACAGTGTAAGAGGTTTCCCTTTTCTCCACACCCTCTCCAGCATTTATTGTTTGCAGACTTTTTGATGGTGGCCATTCTGAACTGTGTGAGATGACACCTCATTGTGGTTTTGATTTGCATTTCTCTAATAATTAGTGAGATTGAGCATCTTTTCATGGGTTTATTAGCAATCTGTATGTCTTCTTTGGAGAAATGTCTGTTTAGTTCTTTGGCCCACTTTTTGATTGGGTTGCTCATTTTTATGGTATTGAGCTGCATGAGCTGCTTGTATATTTTGGAGATTAATTCTTTGTCAGTTGTTTCATTTGCTATTCTTTTCTCCCATTCTGAAGCCTACCTCTTCACCTTGCTTATGGTAATGGGATCATGTGTGTGTTAGTCACTCAGTTGTGTCCAACTCTTTCTACCCCACAGACTGTAGCCTGCCAGGCTTCTCTGTACATGGAATTCTCCAGGCAAGAATACTGGAGTGGGTTGCCATTCCCTTCTTCAGAGGAACTTCCCAACCCAGGGATTGAACCCTGGTCTCCTGCCTCACAGGCAGATTCTTTACCATTTGAGCTACAGGGAAGTCTAATGGGATCATACATATCAACAATTACCTTAAACGTAATGGGTTAAATGCTCCAACCAAAAGACAAAGACTAGCTGAATGGATACAAAAACAAAATCCCTAAACATCTGTCTACAAGAGACATCTCAAATCTAGGGATACATACAGACTTAAAGTGAGGTGCTGGCAAACTGTGGAAAATTCTTAAAGAGATGGGAATGCGAGACAACCTTACCTGCCTCCTGTGAAACCTGTATGCAGGTCAAGAAGCATCAGTGAGAACCAGGCATGGAACAACAGACTGGATCAAATTTGGGAAAGGAGTATGTCAAGGCTGTTTATTGTCACCCTGCTTATTTAACTTCTATACGCAGAATACATCATGAGAAATGCTGGACTGGATGAAGCACACGCTGGAATCAAGATTGCTGGGAGAAATATCAATAACCTCAGATATGCAGATGACACCATCCTTATGGCAGAAAGTGAAGAGGAATTAAAGAGCCTCTTGATGAAGGTGAAAGAGGAGAGTAAAAAAGCTGGCTTAAAACTCAGCATTCAAAAAACTAAGATCATGGCATCCAGTCCCATCACTTCATGGCAAATAGATGGGGAAACAGTGGAAACAGTCATAGACTTTATTTTCTTGGGCTCCAAAATCACTGCAGATGGTGACTGCAGCCATGCAATTAAAAGACACTTGCTCCTTGGAAGAAAAGCTATGACAAGTCTAGACAGCATATTAAAAAGCAGAGACATTACTTTGCTGACAAAGTTCTGTATAGGCAAAGCTATGGTTTTTCTGGTAGTCATGTATGGATGTGAGAGTTGGACCATAAAGAAAGCTGAATGCTGAAGAATTGATCGTTTTTGAACTGTGGTGTTGGAGAAGACTCTTGAGAGTCCCTTGGACTGAAAGGAGATCAAACCAGTCAGTCCTAAGGGAAATCAGTCCTGAATATTCATTGGAAGGACTGATGCTGAAGCTGAAGTTCCAATACTGTGCCCACCTGATGCAAAGAATTGACTCATTGGAAAAGACCCTGATGCTGGGAAAGATTGGAGGCAGGAGGAGAAGGGGACTACAGAGGATGAGATGGTTGGATGGCATCACCGACTCCATGGACATGAGTTTGAGCAAGCTCCAGGAGATGGTGAAGGACATGCAAGCCTGGTGTGCTGTAGTCCATGGGGTCGCAAAGAGTTGACCACGACTAAGTGACTGAACAACAACAACAGAGAACAGATTTGTGGTTGCCAAAGGGGGAGGAGGAGGGAAGGATTGGAATTTTATGATTATCAGATGCAAACTAGCATATATAGGATGGACAAACAATGAGGTCCTAATGTATAGCACAAGGATCTACAGTATATTCAATATCCTGTGATAACTCATAATGGAAAAAATATGAAAAGGAATATATATATATATGACTGAATCACTTTGATGTACAGCAGAAATCAACACAATACTTTAAATCAACTATTCCTCAATAAAATATTTTTAAAAAATGATTACTCTGGGTAATTTTAGAATTTTGGGAAGGATGGAGTGGAGGATTTTTGAAGAGAGGGAGAAACAAGTGCCTAGACTTTAGGAAGCACTGGTTATGGAATTTGAAATTTACCTATTTCTTCACCACCATCAAATAAAGTGGAAGACATATCAATAATGAAGATAAAGGTATAAATACAGATCCCACAGACATTAAATAGGATAATGACAGCTTTACAGCAATAAAAATATAGATTAAATGGGGAAAATTTTTTTTTAAAAATTGGCAAATTTATATTAGAAGCAATAGAATTGGCAAATTTATACAAGATACAATAGAAAATCTAATTATCCTCATATCTATTAAAAACATTGAACTTGTAGTTTTCAAACTAATTTCAAAAGCTAAGTTTTGAACTAGATGTTTTTATTTGTGGATTCTACCAAACATTTAAAAACTAAATAATAACCATCTTAGACTATTTCAGAAAATAGAGGAGGAAATATTCCCAACTCATTTTTCAAGGCAAGTATAATACCAATACCCAAACTTGACAAGGACATTACAAGAAAAAAGTTATGCATCATTATCTGTCATAAACATAGATATTATCAAAGGTAATCCAGCAGTATATAAAGAGTAAATCATAAGTACATAGGCTTTATCACAGGGATGCAAGATGAGTATAACATTCAAACACTAATCAATGTTATTCACATTATTGAGAGGATAAAAGATAAAATCATTTGATCACCTCAAAAAGTACAGAAAATATTTGACAAAGCTTTCAACACTCATTTAAGTTTTTTTTTAAAAAAACTTTTGCCAAGTATATATAAAAAAAGGAACTTTCTCAACCTGAAAAGGGTATCTATAAAACATTCATGGTTAATATAATAATTAATCATTACAGACTAAAAATTTTTCTCCTAAGATGAGGAACCAAAAAAGGATATATGGACTCACAACTTCTAGTCATCATGTACTACAGGTCCTAGACTATGCAAGAAGGTAAGCAAAAATATAAAATAAATCAGATATAGGTTTTTGAAGAAGGAAGTAAAACTGTTTTTATTTGCAAATTACAGGACTATATAGAGAATCCTGTGGGCTTCCCTGGGGGCTCAGATGGTAAAGAGTCTGCCTGCAATGCAGGAGACCCTGGTGTGATTCCTGTGTGGCGAAGATCCCCTGGAGGAGGGCATGGCAACCCACTCCAGTATTCTTGCCTGGAGAATCCCATGCACAAAGGAGCCTGGTGGGCTACAGTCCATGGGGTCTCAAAGAGTCAGATGTGACTGAGCGACTAACACACACATATAGAGACTCCTAAGGTGCTAACAAATTAGCTACTAGAAACTAATAAGTGAATTTAGAAGGGTCACATGATTTATGATCAATATATGAAAATCCGTGACATTTCTGCATACTAGCAACAAAAAACTGGAAAATTAAATCTAAAATGCCAGTAACTATAGCATAAATTAAAATATAAAATATTGAAGAAAAATTTTAACAGAAATGTGCAAGACCTCTATGCTTAAAACTATGAGATGTTACTGAGAGAAATTAAGCAATATTTAGATAAGTATAGAAATATACTATGTTCATAGATATATATCATTAAGATGTTAATTCTCCCAAATTGCTTCCTCAATTGAAATAACAGCCTTTTTTTCTAGCAACTGACAAGCTAATTTTAAAATTTAGGTGGAAAAACATGTAGCTCAGAATAGTCAGAACAATCTTGAAAAAGAACAATGTTGAAGGAGTTATGCTACTTGATTTTTTTTTTCCTTTTTTTAAAATTTTATTTTTATTTTTATTTATTTTTTTTATTAGTTGGAGGCTAATTACTTCACAACATTTCAGTGGGTTTTGTCATACATTGATATGAATCAGCCATAGATTTACATGTATTCCCCATCCCGATGCCCCCTCCCCCCTCCCTCTCCACCCGATTCCTCTGGGTCTTCGCAGTGCACCAGGCCCGAGCACTTGTCTCATGCATCCCACCTGGGCTGGTGATCTGTTTCACCATAGATAGTATACATGCTGTTCTTTTGAAATATCCCACCCTCACCTTCTCCCACAGAGTTCAAAAGTCTGTTCTGTATTTCTGTGTCTCTTTTTCTGTTTTGCATATAGGGTTATCATTACCATCTTTCTAAATTCCATATATATGTGTTAGTATGCTGTAATGTTCTTTATCTTTCTGGCTTACTTCACTCTGTATAAGGGGCTCCAGTTTCATCCATCTCATTAGGACTGGTTCAAATGAATTCTTTTTAACGGCTGAGTAATATTCCATGGTGTTTTTAAAGTGCATTACAAGATGACAATAACCAAGAATGTATAGCATTGACATAAGAAAAGACAAATAGGCTAATGGAACAAAATGGAAGCAGTTTCTTAAAAAAGCTTATGTGGAAAAAAAAATCTGAGACCCCAGGTCTGGCTTGAGGATATATAAAAATGTATTCCTTTATTCATAATCTTTCTATTCCCCATAGTACCTTTCATTGTTCTGGTACACAGCTGGTGTTCCTCAAACATTTGTTGAATAAATCTATCTTAAGCATTTAATTTAATTAATTCTCTGTGGTAACTGACATCATCATATTATGTGGAAATAATCTAACTCCATCAACCTAAAAATTAATCATCTATGTATAAAAGCAGATTATGTGCATATATCTTGGGAAGGTAAAATTAGCAAACCTTTTAAAATCTGTGGCAATATACTTCCTATGACCTCTTTTTTCAAAAATATAATTTTTAAAGGTTACTCTTATGACCTCTTAAAGATATAATTGACCCCAAATGGAATACACCATGGTGAATTAATCTGAGGCCTCGTGGAGAACAGAAGGGTATACAGTGAGATATTTTTCTCCTCTTCTAAGATGTTCCACTACATGCTCTCCTTCCCAATACAAAAAGAAATATTACATTCAATGTGGCATACTGTAGGCACGGCAAACAAACATTTCATAGGAATACATTCTGGACAAATTCAACTTCAATTCAAATCCTAGTTAATTAATCTAATTTCACAGCACCATGCATCTTATTAGGCTTAGCCATTCATCTTTGCCCAAATGGGCTTCAGGTTTTGCTCTAGAGGATCCACAAATCTAAAAATAATTAAAAAAAAACAAACAAACAAAAACTAAGGGATGACAGCCACAGATAATAACTCTTGGCTTTTAAAAATTACTCATCAAAGCTGGCACAACACATAGAGTAGGCAGCTGTCTATATGGTGTCACTCTTGAGATATATACATCACACCCTTCCTCCCCACCCCTATAACTGCAGCTTGGCACTGATTCTGGCTTTCTCACCCTCAAGTTTCATTCCTTTGCCTTAAGGGATTATCTCCAGAATTGCTCCATTAAAATGCAAATAAAGTATGTAGGAGGAGTGACACATTAACATACAGTAATTATCTGCTGCTATCATCCTATCAGGATTAATTTATCAGCTGTCCAGCAGAAATAAAGGGCCTGAGGGTATCTAACTTAGGAAAGACCCATCTGAATGTGGGTGGAGCTAAGGATGAGCCCAGGTGTAGAAACCTAGGTAGAGCACCATGGTGGGGAAGGGGTGTTGTTGAACAGCAAAAGAACAGAATTCATTTCCTCAACCAGTAACCTTCCATTGAGTGCCTATAACAAGACAGCCACCACGTCAGTCATTGAGCCTAGAAACAATAATAAATTTATTTTTCACCTTTGTCACAGGCATGGAGAAGAACTGGTGCCTGGATGTATGTATCTCCCTCATAAAATTGCAGAAAGGACTGAATGTGATCATGTATGTTGAAGGCTTAATATAGTGCCTGGCATGATATAAGATATGCTAGCAAATTTGGAAAACTCAGCAGTGGTCACAGGACTGGAACAAGTCAGTTTTTATTCCAATCTCAAAGAAAGGCAATGCCAAAGAATGTCCAAACTATCATACAATTGCACTCATTTCGCATGCTAGCAAGATTATACTCAAAATCCTTCAAGCTAGGGCTTCAGCAATATGTGAACAGCAAGTGTCAAGATGTACAAGCTGGATTTAGAAAAGGCAGACGAACCAGAGATCAAATTGCAAACATCTATTGGGGCTTCCCTGGTAGCTCAGACAGTAAAGCGTCTGCCTACAATGTGGGAGACCTGGGTTCGATCCCTGGGTCGGGAATATCTCCTGGAGAAGGAAATGGCAACCCACTCCAGTATTCTTGCCTGGAAAATCCCATGGACTGAGGATCCTGGTAGGCTACAGTCCATGGGGTCGCAAAGAGTTGGACATGACTGAGCGACTTCACTTCACTTCACTTCATTGGATCATAGAAAAAGCAAGGGAATTTAAAAAAAAACATCACTGACTACGCTAAAGCCTTTGTGTGGATCACAGCAAACTGTGGAAAATTCTTAAAGAGATGGGAATACCAGACCACCTTACCTGTCTCCTGAGAAACCTGTATGCAGGACAAGAAGCAACAGTTAGAAAGTTACATGAACAACTGACTGGTTCAAAATTGGGAAAGGAGTACATACAGGCTGTATATTGTCATCCTGGATATTTAACATATATGCAGAGTCAAAGTGTGAAAGCGTTAGTTGCTCAGTTGTATCTGACTCTTTGTGACCTCATGGTCTGTCCATGGAATTCTCCAGGCAAGAATACTAGAGCGGGTTGCCATTCCCTTTTCCAGGTTATCTTCCCGACCCAGGGATTGAACCTGTGTCTGCTGCATTGCAGGCAGTTTCTTTTCCATCTGAGCTACCCGGGAAGCCTTATATGCAGAGTACATCCTGTGAAATGCTGGGCTGGATGACTCCCAAGCTGGAATCTTGATTGCTAGGAGAAATATCAACAACCTCAGATATAAAGACGATACTACTCTAATGGCAGAAAGCGAAGAGAAACCAAAGAGCCTCTTGATGGGGGTGAAAGAGGAGAGTGAAAAATCTGGCTTAAAACTCAACATTCAAAAAACTGTTTACCTATGCTTCTGACAGATCTGCTATAGAGTGGAGGTTCCCATGACCTACTTCTTAGACTTCAGAGGGCAGCTGTAAGTCCAGGTTGTTACCTGTACCTGTGACCAACTGACTATAAATCAAAGGATCCTAAGACTCCCTCCTTGGGTTCACTTCATTTGCTAGAGTGGCTTACAGAACTCTGAGAAACATTTAACTTAGTGATTACTGGCTTATTATAAAAGGATATAACTCAGAAGCAATTAGATGGAAGAGATGAACAGGAAAAAGTAGGGGGAAGTGCAGAACTTCCATGCCCTCTCCTCGTTCCTCCACGTGTTCACCAACCTGGTAGCTCTCTGAACCCCATGCTTTTGGCTTTCAATGGAAGTTTTATTATATAGGCATGATGCATGATTAATTAAATCTTTGGCCCTTTGGTGATTGAACTCAATCTCCAGCCCCTTTTCCCAGCCCTAGAAGTCAGGGGAGTAGACTGAAGTTACAACCCTGTAGTCACAGGATTGGTTTTCCTGGCAACCAGTCTCCATATTTAGGTGAGGTCCAAAAGTCACCTCATAAACATAACAAGAGACACCTTTATTGCTCTCAGTCCTTAGGAAATGCCAAGGATTTTAGGAGCTCTGTGTCAGTAAAAGTGGATGAAGACTAAATATCTATTTCTTACTATATATTACAACATCACAATTATCTATTATCATTGAGTGGCAGTTAAATAAGAATTTCTGGAAGTGAAAGGAAATGTTGAAATAGGTCCAAAGCACATAAAATAATATCAAGAAGGGATTTCATGAGAGATAGGGTATTTAAGATATGCTCATAAAACTAATTAGTTATTATATATTGACCATATCCTATGTGTCAGGCAGTACGGTCACAAGCTTTATGATTGGCAGTTTTGTTGTTGTGCAGAAGAGTTTGAACATAATTTGATATCGGGAAGAAGGGTACGAGAGGGGAGGTGGGAGAGAGGTAAAAATGGATTTCACCCCTACTTAAGAATCTACAGGACTAGCCCTGTACAAAGGGATACTTGCTGCTGTTTCTGTGTCTTCCCTGAAACATCTGGAATATTTTCCCCTCAAGGCAACCATTCAGCAACCATCTCTATTTCTTTCCAAAGGACTGTCCAGTGCAGGAATTTCAGGCCAATCATAGTGAGAAAGGGATACAGCTGGGGGACAGCACAGCTCACCACAGGGAAGGCTATGTACACTTAAGGCTGGCTCTGCGCTCTTCTGGTGGATTCATATTTATTTGTGAGAGTGTAAGTGGTGTGTGTGTGTGTTTGTGGTAGAGAGAAAGAGCATTCAAATTCATGTAGCAAAGCTGTTCTAATGACTGTTTCTATCATTTTTAGTCAAATGATGGAAAAAGGGAAATTTATACCTCTTATCATCCTGCCTCAACAACGATAAGATACTTGACTCCATGTTCTTTTATATGAGGAGCCAGTGTCACTAGGACCCCACATTTGTGTCCAAGGTTCCCCCTCCCATCCCTGAATCTTGGATCAATTAGGCAAGTGGAATCATTTTTAAAAGTCCTAAGTGACTCAAGTGTCTGGCATCAAATCAGTTTTGGTACTGACCTTACTCTAACTCTGTGAACTCAATATTCCACTATGGCTCCTTTACAATTAAACCCCATCCATGTTCCTAGCTCTAAAGCCAAGTCTTTGACTTCCCTCCTTATATTCCCTCATCTACATTTCCCTGGGCATGGGTAGTATCTTCACTCTAGTACTTTTGGGGAAATGGGAACTTGTTGCTGAATCTCAGGCCCCATCATTTCATGGTACAGCTAAACCTAACATTTAGTGACTAACAGCACACCTAGATATCCATCACTGGCATTCTTTGCTACATGTTAAACTTGCTTATTAAGATTTTTATTTACTGCTCGGTTTCCCTGAGGATCATTCCCTACATATCTAGACTTTTCTTCTGTTTATTCCCCACAGTCAAGACTTTCCTGGGTCTTGGAATGCTCTATCTACTTTCTCTCTTTTGTCTGGGCTCTTTAGTTTGCCCTCAGTGCTGGTCATGTTCCACTCATCATAGGGTTGGGGTGAGTGGCTTTGACTCAGTGCTAGAGGAAAACATTTGCTCAGAACTGGGGTAAACTGAGATCTGACAAACTCCTTTCTTTCCCCCCTCCAACCACCTCAGTCTATAGTGTTCAATTAATATAACAATAATATAGCATGAAGTAAAATTATCTCATTTAATAAATCATGAAAATATCGACCTACCTGTCTCAAATTGAAAGAATTTTATGAAAAATACTTTTGCTTTTAGGTTTTGTTTTCTTGCATTCATTCATGACAAGTCATAAGGAATGGAAATTAACTGGTATTTCATGAGGATGAAAATGGGTATGATTCGATTAAAATTTTTATTTTTTCCTGATATACTCAATTAGTCACCTAATTGCCATAGTCCATATACTCAGGAGCCTCATTTTGCACATCTATTACATAAGTCATGTTCAAACATGGATAACCCCTGATCATCCCTGTTAATAGTGAGGAGCAGAAAAACATTTCATCAACAATAGCACATTATTCAAAATCTAAATCTACTGAATTTGGGGAGTACATTATATGATGCGTCTAATCCACTCCCACAAAACATTCATTGAGCAGTGGCTGTAGACAAAATATATACCAGTTAAGAATGTGAGGAAGCTATTTCAGAAACATTTGCGTGTCAAGTATAAAGTCAAATGAGAAGTAAATACAGACAATTTGGGACTTCTCCAGTAGTCCAGTGGTTAGGACTCCACACTCCCAATGGAGGGGGCCTGGGGTTGGATCCCTGGTCAAGGAACTAGATCCTGCATGCCTCAACTAAGACCCAGTGCAGCCAAAAAGAAAAAAAATACAGATAATTCATAAAGTTAAGAATAAGAATATTTCCACAAAAAGTTAATAAAATTAACATGTCCAAAACATTAAGCCGAAAAATCAGATTATAATAGAATATTCTTCACATAGTTTTATTTCCCCAAATGTGCAGGTATACACATATCATTTTGGTAGCTGGACTGTCCCACTAGTCTGAGGCTACAAAACAGAAGCAGTGGCAACATCCATGACTGGAACAGGAAGTAACATCTGCAAAAACAGTAACTTCTATTCAGAAAGTAAATGCCTAGTATAGCCCTCATTTCACAACAATAGTTCTGATTTGCTTTGTTTATACATTGTTGGGTAATCCATACCTTCCTGATCATCACCCCTTAAGTTGGCAGCAGAGTCTGTTATATTCATAATTCATATAGCTATGTCTATTCATTTCTACTGCATCAATTAATTTTACTGATTTGACTCATTAACTGAATACATAATCGGTTCTTCATTGAATTGACTGATTAGTTTCTGCAATTGGTCAAGTCAGTTGGTAGGTTCATGCTGACATGGTCTAAGGACAACTTATCTGATAACTGAGGTACAATGCTTTAATTCAACTACAACAGCTAAGTGGAGTAGTTGCAACAAGAGGCTGTATGATTCACAAAGCCAAAAAACACTGTCCAGGTCTTTACAGAAAAAACTTGCCAACCTCTGCTGTAGAGGAGACCAAGACCTCAATGAACCACCACCCCCAATTTTATAGACTAGGGAATTGAGGCTCAAACAGGTTAAATGACTTCAATTCAATATATCTGACTTAAAAATGCATGGTCTCTGTCACCCTCCTGGCCCCCTACACAAATAATCACAATTCTTCCAGTGTTCTTCATGTCAAGGAATGACATACCATCTACCTAGTTAGATAAGCCTGAAATTCACAAGTCATCTGACATACCCCTCTATATCATCCCTAGATCCAGTCTAAGCACTTCTAATTCGGTGTTCTCCCTACTGAATCTTTCCACCTCTCTCCACTGCCACCATCCTACTGCAACCCGCCACATCACTCCACTGTACCAGTGCAACAGTCCCAGGTGGATTCCCTGCTTCTCCTTTGGTCCCGCTCTGATTTGCTCTTCATGCTGTAGTCTGAGTGATCTGTTCACACTGCAAATCTGATCACAACTTACTTTTGCCAAAAACTCTTCTAAGGTATCTTAGGATGAGCAATAGTCTTTAATGTGACCCAAACAGCCTTATATGATCTAGCCTCCGCAGATCTTTGCAGTCTTATCTTGTCCCACCTGCATTTCACTCCATCTGCTCTAATCATTCTAATTGTTCTCAGTCCCTTAAACTTGCCAAGCTCCTTCATACCACCAGGCCTTTGCACATGCTTTTCCTATATCTGACTTGATCTTCCCTCCCCCCCTTTGCCTAATTTGTATCTTCAGGCAATAGTCATCACTTCTTCAGGAAAGCCTATTCTGACTTTCCCAACTTGTTCAAATTCCCCTGTTATATGCTCTTATTTAGCACTGTCTTCCCTTTCATGTACTTATCATGGGTACAGAATTATAGTATAGATGTATGATTATTTTAAGAATGTCTGTCTTCACCACTGGACTGTAAGTTCCATCAGGTCAGGGATCCTGTCTATTTTATTTTACTGTAGCCCCAAGACCCAGCCCAATGCCTGCCCTTAGCTCGTATGTGCCTGTGCATGCTAAGTCACTTCAGCTGTGTCCGACTCTTTGTGACCCTATGGACTGTAGCTAACCAGGCTCCTCTGTCCATGGAGTGGGTTTCCATGTCCTCTTCCAGGAGATCTTCCTGACCCAGGGATTGAACCTGCATCTCGTATCTCTCCTGCATTGGCAGGCGGGTTCTTTACTGCAAGTGCCACCTGGGAAGCCCACCTTAACTCAACAAATACTAATTTAATAAATTATGCATGAATTTCCAGAAGTTCACAAAGTTAGCATCCAAGTTTCCTGAGTCCTAGTTCAGAACTCTTCACGGCACAATGTTGCTTCTACTTAGGCCAACAACACAGGATTGGAGCATTTTCCTATTTCTTGGCTTCAAATTAACCCTTTAACTTCTGCCAACTGGTACATATAAGTATGACATCTTTCACCACGGGGATAATATGAATGCATCGGCAATCAGTGTCATTAATAGAAAAATGAATCACATGCTTTAAAGAATGTCAGTACAATACTGGTATATTTAAAATGGATAACCAACAAGGACCTATTGTATAGAACAGGGAACCTGCTCAATGTTATGTGGCAGCCTGGATGGGAGGGGAGTTTGGGGGAGAATGGATACATGTATACGTGTGGCTGAGTCCCTTCACAGTTCACCTGAAACTACCACAACATCGTTAATCAGTTATACTCCAACACAAAATTAAAAAATTTAAAGTTTGGAAAAAAAAAGAATGTGAGTACAAAGTGTTTTTATTATCATTAAAGTACTATGTATATATGTGAATTTTAAAGGTAAGTATTTGAGCATTAACCATAAACAGAATGAAGGCAGTACTAGTAGAAGCATATTTAAGTACCTTTTCAAAGTTTTTTCCTCAATACTTTAGATTTCTGACCTGGGTTTCTGAATTTGTCTCTAAAATGCCTAGTGTTTTTATAGAACCATCACAAACAACCTTTCACAGACTAAGTTGTTACTTATTCGGAAGGAAAAAATAAAACAGAACACCATTCTTCCTTAAAACACACACACACACACATAAGCGGAAATGCGTACATTTTTAGACGTTTAAAGTTCAGTTACATAATAAAGAAAATTTATGAAATGCTTTTCTGGAAAAACTACTTATAGAAGGTTTTTATTTTAAACTAATAGGTAGACTTTTAAGAGTGAAATCTGAGAATTGTGCATATTCTTTAGAAAATCCAAGTTATAATCCTGAAGTACTATAATCATCTAATAGATGCCTGATCTTTCAAATTCCTTAATCCTTCTCCATATTAACTTTTTGACCTAGCTTTCTGCAAACACTCAAGTTCCTGAAAATATTTTAGTGACACAAAAACCTGATTTGTTCAAGCTGCTCTATGTTAGCAACTATCTTACATATGTAGTTTAGTTCTGAGTAGTCCATACGAAAACATATGTCTAATACAGCACTCCTAAAAATAGACATTCCAGTCCAAAGTCCAATTTTATTTTCTGGGTTTCAGGATTAGAAACCTAACAGCTGCTTACCAACAGATTCCATGTTAAATCGGGAAGGGATTTACTGATTCCATTACAATTAAAAGGCAAATAACCAAATAACCAAAAACAAACAAACAAAAACACCACCACCACAAGAAATAACCATTTTTATCTTTCCAGAATAAACTGCATTTTCAAATGGAATTCAATACCATATTTCATTCATCATGAAATTCTCACTTTCTCAAAATCCTACTTATGGTAGGCAATATCTACTCATCAAATAACAATTTCAAAGGTACAGCAGGCCAATCAACTACTTGATCATAGGTCAGTAAATGCTGTTTATAAGCTTATCACTGTGCTGGGTACTCTGGAGGATTTATAAGTGAATAAGATGTGGTCCTTGACATCTTAGCCATTATAATTTTATTGAAAAGATCTACCATTGTAAAACATTTATCATCTAGCCACCAGCATTTAGCACCTAGACCCAAAGAAGTTAAAGAAAAGAGAGAAAGCATAGTGGTGACTATACTACAAGGAAAACTTTGAAGAAAAGGTGGGATTTCACTTTAGTGTCTACACTTTAAAAGACAGGTAGTTTGAAAACACAGAAGTATGAAGACAACAGTAAAGTACAAGGAAAGCTAGGAAAAAGAGGAACATACTTGGTTTATTAAGCAGCTATCTTGTGTAGGGAACATGCATGGGAATTTATGAAAGGAAAAGGCAAATTGGGATCAGATTTTGGAAGGCCTCAAATGCTAGTAGATTAAGGAGTTTGAATTTGAGCCAATAGCAATTACAAGTCTATTACAAAACCTCTCCAAAACACAACTTTAGCTGAGAGTACCATTTGTCTATGGCCCTGAGATACAGTTAACTCCAACTCTTCAAGGTGAATGAGCTAAATAATAGTACAGAATATGGTAAGTATAATTAATTAAAGGGAGAAAGCTTTTTAATTTTGGGGGGCAACTGGATGCCCAACTATAGAAATGAAATCCAAATGGCAGCAAATAAATTGGATCACAGGAGAGTCCAGCCCAGATTAAATACGGGTCCTCTTAAATCTCACTTTAAAACCAAATGTCAAGTATCAACAAACATAGATGTACATAGTGATTTGGCTGTTTCATTACTTTGTGTAATGAGAAATCTCAAAACAGGACATTATTCTGCAGAGACAAAAGGTCTCAGTTTAATGTGTTTTAACCTTACTGGTGTGCTCTTGTCAGGAATGCTTCCATTAATTTGGGTCAAGTGAATGATAAGAACTTTGACAACGTGCTCTGTCAAATGTCAGAGTCTCAAATTTCCTGGTACATATAGGAACAGGTGTGGGGCAGTGGTTCTGGATACCACAAGAAGATACAGAGGAGACATGAACACAAATTGGGCTATAATTTTCTACTTTAGATCTGATTGCTCCCTTGTCCCATTTTCAACATGGCCAGTATGGTTGTTCAAGTAGAACGACCTCTGACCATTTATTCAACCACCCTGGAAAGCCTCCATCTCCTAAACCACTCTGTTTTCATCTATATATAATACAAGGTCAAGGCAGTGATCCCTGACTTGTTTATTAACAGCATCAGTTGTCCATGTTCATTTTAGAAGGGATGAGTTTTTCAATTGCTTCACCTGTGATTCTATATTATGGCCAATCACCATGTGACTTTAAATAGGAGAGTTTCATTTCAGCAAAAAAAATTTCGTTTCCCACAAGTGTTTTTCTGGTTGCTGCCAGTTCTTCAATGTAGCTCATTATGGTTTATTGTTATTTATTAATGTAATTTACATGATGGTAGATACCATAAAGACATACAGTCTCTTACTTCAATGAGCGTAATAGGACATAAACATTGAAACTGGCATCAAGGGGTTTGAAGCTGGAACAGAATTAAATAAGCTACTGAAAGCTACTGAGATGATTTTAGTAGGAATGTTGAGCATGGTCCACTTAATGTAAGATGACTGGGATCCAAAATACGAAATGTGACCACAGGATTTGAGAAAAGAGGGTAGACATGAACAAGGATTTATAAAGAACCAATACTGATAATAACAAGAGCAGCTAATATTTATTGAATATTTGCTGCATGGCAGGTTCTATATATAATTGCTTTCTATGTATTCTCATTTAGTATTCATAAGACAGACCTTATTATAACCATTTGACTTATAGGAAAAGGGAGGCATAGAGAACTCAAGTAAGTTTCCTGAGGTTAAATGTTGGGTTGAGTCATGAGGTTACATTCTGGTTGAGGCAATAAGATATACAATTTGGATATACAATTTCACACATGCCTTCTGAGAGCTCAGCGACCATGGATTATTTTTAACCATACAGTAGAAGTTATACAAATGAATGAGGATTGTCTTGTTCAATCTCAGGGAGCTATACATGTATTACACTGCTGCAAACATTTCTAAAACTCTTTTTAGTGACTGTGTTCAAACCTGAAAACATCCTAGTCACTAGTGGAGACCTTCTATCCTTGGGCTGAAGTTTAAATATTGTAAACACCTAAAAAAAATAAGTTGGAACAAAGTCTGTCAAATGAAGTATGCTTTCAAGCTACATAATTTCATTTGGGATCAAGAACATAACGTGACATGAAGAAATGAGATGGACTTTTTCTCTGAAAGTATTCCCCCCAAATTCTGGAGCAGTGGCAGCACCTCTAAAATCAGCAATAACTTTCTAGAAGAAAACCTATCTCTATAAATGCTGGTTCTGGTATGTGCATTCACATTAAAGGGCTAATATTTGTAATTAAAATTAAAAGGTTATACACTTTACATCACATGTTTTATGAAAGACCATTAGAGAATAATAATTCCTATGCATGAGCTATCCAAGCACAGATACATTATAAATACTATGTGAATTCAAATGATGTAGAGATTAGCATGGACTAGACTAGTTGACAGAGGCTTTATGGAGGGGGCTTAAAGAATGAGTAAAATTTCACTAAGCAAGGGAAAAGATCTTCCATGTAGGGTAGAGGAATCTGATTTGATGAATTAATACAAGTGGACTTGAAAAAGATTCTAATCCATGAAACAGAAGCCCTCCTGAAACTCATTTTTAAATCAAACATCAACAAAAGCAGATGTTAATATTAGAGAAGAGTGAGAGACAGACAGACAGAGTATGGTAGAGCCAGATCAGAGCGGGAGGAGGACTGCCGAATGAATGCTTGCTAGGGAGTTACAGCATGATCTAAAGTTAGCCTATTATCCCTCCACCTGTGATTTTGTAAGTCTCAAGGATCTGTCAAGGCCCACTAATAAATGTCTTGCTCTACAAAGGCAATTTAAGAGGAAAAAAAAGAAAAGTAACATGGATACTTCAAATTCTTTCTCCTTTGAGTAAAGGCCCTCCCACTGACCTTGCTTTAAAGACAGGGTGAGCTGGCAAGATCTAAAAGGGGCCATCAGCACCTCCTAGATAAGCTTTTAGAAATGCCTTATTGGCTTTCAAAAGGATGAATGGGTTTTCAGGTAGAATTCAGTGAATGCAGAGAATTCTTTTTACCAAGGATGAGTTTGCTGGTTATTGGATAATTATTTTCTATATAAAACATAGCCCTAAAAAAACCTTGCTTTTTCCTTAATTAAAGTAAATACTTGGTTTATACTGGTCTACAGCAAATCTTTAAAATGCAGGATAATAATGAATCCCATTTTGCAGTGCATTGTAAATCACATTAGTAACTTCTGGTGCTCTCCAGGTTTAATAGGTGATAGTTTATTATTCATGTGCAGCATAAACTAAGTCATTAAAATTACAAATTTACAAGTAAGCTACAAAATTATGCTTATCTTCAAGATGATGGTTTTTAATAATTGAAAATACTATCTGACCTACAGCAAGGGAAACGTTGAAACTCGAAAGTTCATCTGAAATTCATGGTTGAGAATAACAGAAGTCTTTGAACACTGGGGCCATTTTTATTTATGTCAGGATAGAAAAATATAGGATAATTGAACAAAGAAAATTACATTGTTTTGTGAAATGTATAGTTCCAGAATTCCTTTAAAACCATCATACTTTCAAAATACACATTACAAATATGAGAGGAGCCACATTAATGTACATCGAGTTAAAGAGTCTGGTATCAACAGAAGATATTTGCCTTAATATCAAAATAGTAAGTCTTTTTTTTTGCACCAAATGATAAACTGTATGGAAAATTCTAATACTTGTTTGAGTCTGCTTTTTCACATAAAATTAGAAATGACTTGTACATGTGGTATTTGTTGCAGCCACATGGTTTCTTGCTGGCCAGCAAGCCCAACCACCCGAGAAGTATATTCTGAAATAAAGCCTTTCCCAAACTCACCTTGAGCTGCTAACTCTATGAGTTTTTTGAGACTTTCTAGGTTTTGAGACTTTCAAAGGCTTCTAATCACAACCAGAGACTGACTCCTCTAGAGTTCAATTTACTGTAGCTGGAATGAGCTTGCTTTTTTTCCCTACCCATTTCAATTCAAATTAGAGCCTTGATTAAATTCCAGATTGGACTTTTTTACAAGCCTGCCAACGGCTTGCCCACTGTTCTAAGAGTGTATTCCAGTCATCCAGTACCTACATGTGTGACCTTGTTTTTATTTTTGTCTAATTTCAATTCTTTTCTAAGTCTGCTGTATATCTGAAAGGGTCCTTGTATATATAAATTTATGAGATGAAGAGGGGAGCCAAGCATCAGAGACAGTGAATAATGTGGATTAACTAAAACACCCCTCCAGCCTCCCTTGCAAGGTAACAGGAAGCAAGGCACACCATAGTTAGGTACCTTTTATCATCTCCTCTGGTCCCATAATATCCTTTCCATATGAGACAGGACACAGTTGGCTAACTGTGTAAGGTGAGATTTACTGACAGAAATGATGTCTTAGAACTATTTTCTAGATCTCAGTTTCCTTGTCTGTAAAATGAGGTAGTTGGGACCAAATGATGTCCAAATTCTTGCCCCTGTTTTAACCATCTATGATTCAACCCACTTTAAATCTGCTCTATTATTTGATTTAATCATCTACACACATGTAGAAAATTATCAACAAACATATGATGGGCACTGTGCAGATAAAGAGATATATGATTCCAATGGTGGCTAGACACCTAGTTAGAGAAATTAGTAAGATATGTCCATACACGGATACAAAACAATGCAGGGTAGGAAAAGGCTATGGACCAAAACAAGAGGCATGGGAGCATAGAATGGAATCCCTTAACTCCACTCCCATCAGTCCACACTGGACTAAGAAGTAGGCAAACAAACTTTCATTGTGTTTAACCACTGGGATCTGAGGGTGGTTTGTTACAGCAGTAAGTATTAGTTACCCTAACTTCATATATACTTCTACATACACCTTTATCTCTACCTCTATTTGTCCAAAGAGATTAAATACACACACAACACAATTCAGGTCAAAACCTGGGGCTCTACAGCGTCCCTACAGGCTCAGACAGTAAGGCGTTTGCCAATCCCTGGGTCGGGAAGATCTCCTGGAGAAGGAAATGGCAACCCACTCCAGTATCCTTGCCTGGAAAATCTCATGGATGGTGGAACCTGGTAGGCTACAGTCCATGGGGTCTCAAAGAGTCGGACATGACTGAGCAACTTCACTTTAACTAACTTCACAGCTTATTGGGAAGGTACCTATGACCCTACCACTCCCACCTCCTTCTACATTTATCACACTGGGGAGTATAGTTAGCACTATTTCGTTTTCTTTTCTTTTTTTTTAGTTTTCATTCCTCCTAAACTATAAGCCCTAGGAAGACAGGGGTGCTATCTTTTATATCCATCACTGCTCTCTCAGTACCTAATGCCTGGATCATAGTAGGTGTCCAGTAAGTATTTGTTTAGTCAATGAAGGAGGCAGGCTTCCCAGGTGGCTCAGTGGTAAAGTACCCACCTACCAATGCAGAAGATATGGGTTCAATCCCTGGGTCAAAAAAATCCCCTGGAGGAGGAAATGGCAACCTACTCCAGTATTCTTGCCCGGAAAATGCCATGAACAGAGGAGTTGGCCAGGTACATTCCATGGGGTCACAAAGAGTCGGACACAACTGAGCGAGTGAGCATCCGTGCAATGAAGGAGGGCTTAGATTTACATAGTGCTTCGCACCTGGGCTTCTGGCAGCTCCCTGTCCTTGCCCCATTGTTGCACCTATCACTTGATATTGTAATTGCTATAGACCTGTCCTCTAAGTTGCTTTCTCTTCCCTTGAGTAACTGAGGGTCCTTTCCTACTTAAGACAAAACTCAAAAGCATGTTGGCACCCCCAAATCTCCTGAAACTTGTTCATCAAAAACTGGCCTTTAACCTGTCCTAGACTGAAAGACTGATTTTCTGCCAGAGTCCCCAACATCATTAAGAATGGTGGTGGCCAGGGGCTGAGGGATGGGGGGAATGAGGCAGATGTTGGTCAAAGGGTACAAACTTCCAGTTATAAGATGAATAAATTCTGGGGACTCTAATGTGCAGCATGGTGATGATAGTCAACAGTCCTCCATTGTGCACCTGAAATTTGCTAAGAGTAAATCTTAAGTGCTCTTGCCACATAAAAAGGGCACCTATGTGAGGTGATGGATGCAGTAATTAGCTTGATTGTGATAAGCATTTCTCATTGTATACACATATCCAATTACATATTGTATACCTTAAATAGTATACAATTTTTGTCTGCCAATTATACCTCAATAGAGCTTAAAAAATAGCCTCAACACTTATTGTTGTACATTTGACTGACAAAAGTAAGCCCTTTCTAAGTGGGTTTCAGTTAAAATGTTTCATACAGATTTAGATGAAAATCAAGTAAAAGAAGAAAATGAACCATATTCATAAGACTTGCTTCTTCCTTTTTTCCTCTTTACTAGGCTCTGTTATAGCAACTGCCTGAGAAATCCCAGAAAATGGATCCTTCCTTTAAAAACCCAAGTGATTCTACTAATTAATGGCCCCTCTGGTTTCTACAATTCACCTCTTCAAAAAATGACTTAACTTGACTGTCCCAAGAGGCTTTTTAAATGGGACTGGGAATCTTTCACAGTCCTAATTGCTCTAGAATGGAATAAATTAAAAGTAGGCAGGAAAGGAAACATTGTAAATGATAAAACCTATTGCAATACTGATTCAATATACAAAGTGAGAACATGCCCTTGATTTGCCAACAAGATGGCACCAGTAAATCTCATACCATAGCTGTCATGATTAGAAATGGCCATGGTCCCTATGAAGCCAGAAGCTTCTACCATTTTCGAATGGGGCAACAGAAAGAGGGAGAAGGTTTGAGGAAATTACCTGTGATGCTATGTCTCATCCTGTGTTTCCATGAACATTTGGGAAGAACTTCTGCCAAGTGTTAGCATAAAAAGTGAAATACGAGCAACAAAATGGCCTTCCTCATTAAGAAATGTTAAGAACAGAGGATTATATTGCTTTGCATTTAGAATACATCTATAATGCCAAGTATGCAATTACAGAAAAGTTCCCAAATTTCCATTTCCTCATCAATTCCCCCTGTATGGAAATATTAGTAATTTGCCACTAATTCAAAATAGTGGATTGTGGAGATTTGTGAATTCCTCTGAAGCTTGATTTAGAATTTTATTTTCAAGTTATAAGATATTAGACACCTCTACCATAAAGCTTTAAGGGACAGAGTGTGGGCTGCTTTGTAATTTTTGGAGACTCAGCCTGATGACTACGGGTTTCTTTTGCTTTTTACCAAAACTAAGAAGGACGTTTTTACTTCAGTAGCCAGTTCCGGTTAAATAGTAACTGAACCCAAATCTGTGATCCAATAATTTCAGTGCTTTTACATATGCTGCAGGCATGGAGATGGGATGTTACCCACCATGCATAGATAAGCAGACCCCACTAGAGAATATCCTTGTCACAAAAAGCAAGATAATAAGCTGTTCACAGCAATTCAGAAGATGTGTCTAAAAATACATGCACAGTGAAGGGTTCTGATTGCGTGGCGGAAGTCTGCCTTGTGTGGATGGAACCACTGTGGCATGCAGCAAGGCTCTCAGGTCATTAAGAGAGCAGACACTTTCGCAGCTCCTACCCTAATCTACTCAACCTGTGTAAACAGTGCTCCAAAGATGGAGAAGCAGCAATCATCTAGGGGACCTGTAACAACACAGATTTCTAGACTCTGCCCCCAGAGTTCCTAATTCAGTGAGTCTGGGGTAGGATCTGTGGATTTGCATTTCAAGGAAGTTCCCTGGTGATGCCAATGCTGCTGGTTCAAGGAACACGCTTTGAGAATTACTGTGCTACAGCGTGGTCATAATGAGCCTGAGGTTTTAAGTTGAAATCTCATTTCAATCAGTTGGTTTTACACAGAGAAAAATTCTGATGTGATCACCCTAACTAGATATGACAGTTCAACATATGTCTGCTCTAGGTTACAGGGAGGACAAGATGACAAAATAGGCATGCTTCTTTGTAATCTTATGCCCTGCTCCGCACAATCATGCAAACATGTCTGAATTGTGATTGCAGCTTTACATACAAAAAGTATACCCTTCCTTTTAATTTTTAAAACTTTTAATTCTGAAAATTTTCAAGCATACATTAAAATAGGATAGTATAATAGACATCCACACACCTATTACCTAGGTTGAATATTTACTAAATTTGCTTTATTTATCTTTTTGCTGGAGTATTTAAAATGATATCTCTTCCCTAAATATTTCTGTATATAAAAAGAATGTAACATTTTATACTGTACTTTTACTTTCAAAATGTTTATATTTCTACTATTTTTTCCAACATCCAGGGCAGGAGATCTTATGTTTTTTTTTGGTCTGAAGTAGACAAAAAAGAGACAGGAAACAAAGAAATTTAAGAAATATTCAAAAGACTGATCCAGGGCAAGTTTGTAACTGAATAGAAACGATGGATCCCTTTTTTGTGTCAGACATTGGGCTAGGCACTAGGTTAGTAATGGCGACTTCCTCTTAGCTCTATGCCCTTTCCAGGAGACTAAGCTGCTGGTCAAAATTCATTCCAAAAGAATACTGAAAGGAATTAGACTGGGTCAGCATTAGCCAAAGTGTGTTCCACATAATACTCATTGTCTAGGATGTTAATAGATGTAACACACAGCCACAAAAATACTTCTGTGGTCAAACAAACAGGTTTCTTTATTGCAGAACTTTATAAAGCCTCTAGTTAACTAATATACATTGGGGATCTCCAAGATAATATTATGGTTACTATGCAATATTTCTCCATTTTATTAAACGATAAACTTTTGATTGTTGTTCCTCTGTGTGTATGTGTGTGTGTGTGTGTGTTGCTTTTGTTGTTTAGGGAGCATTTCTAGAAAGTATTTTGATAAATGTTCCACTAGGAGAATCTAGGATTTGCTTTACTTTATAGGCCCAAGAAAACTTTCAAGGAAGAATGATGTAATATTCCAATGATAGAAACTAAGATTCTTGTACACTTTCAGATATTAAAATTAATATTTGACTACCCATGTAGAGTGAATTGGCTCCTTACAACTTTAAAGTAATAAAGTAGGTTTTCAAGTTAAATATATTTATAACTGTACTTTAAAATAAGAGCATCATACAATTATAATAATTTAATCACACCATCATACCCAGAGCCAGTTTTTTAGATTTTAATAATTAAACTGTTCTTTTTGATGTATATTTTGATAATCTCATTATAGTAAATTGAAAGTGACTTAGATATTCACAGAATAGTATAATAATTATATTTGCAAAAAAACACTGTAAATCAAGTGAGAACTATATTCAACCTGAATTATACTTTGTTATCCCTAAAATCAATTTATATGAAAGCTAAAGGAAGGAAACATGAAAACACTGATATAGTACAAGACCAAGGATGGGTGTTCATGAGATCAAAGCAATTCATGGATATTAACTGAGGTCATTTAGCATCTATTTCATTGATTAACATGGTATTTCAGCTTTATCTAAATATATTCAAGATGGCTTGGGCAATAAGCTTGTCAAGTATCCTAGTATCTGAAAGCTGGGCATTGTGTAGATTGATTACCTAGTTAACAGGCAATATTTCACTTTTTCTATGAATGCTTTTTTTTTAATCAGAAAGAGCACCGAAATGTTCAAAATCTACAATTCTGTCTAGTGATGGCTAAGGAAAAAGCCTCAGAAATGTCTTATATGACGTTACTTAATCTTACACCTCAATGTCCCTCATCTCCAAAGCAGCTGGTAACCTTTATAGGTTTCTATGATGATAAACAGAAAAGACAAAACTGATTGTCTCAAAAGTCAAGCTGTCAAGGCAAATGGAGACGGGAAGTCGTAAGTGAAAAGTAACTATAAAATGATTGCTTTAGGTTAGAATTTTAGACATTTTATCTAAATTTCATTGATGTATAAATTTTAAGACAGACGATGAATTTTAAAGTGAGTTTGATAAATATCTTAGTATTTAATTTTAATAATAAGTGGTACTTAATACTTTAATCTGCAATAACCTTAAAATACATAATTCATATCACAGTAACCACTAAAGATCCTGATTCTTCATTTCTGCCTTTGGTTAACATGAAGAACTAATATTGGATGTCTAATTAATTTGTAAAAATGGTGTTTTCATGCCTTTCTACCAAAAAATTTCACTAGGTAATTTGGATTATTTTTTATTTAGGAGGCCAGGATATGCCACAGTGATAAATGATGGTGTGCACCTGAGTGATATTATGTGATAAACTCAGAAATCAGTTTATGTTTGGTATTTATTTTAGGTTGATTAAATCAAAGGGTAAAGATTTCTGAGTCACAGTGCTCTCAAACTTGAGAAAAATCAATAAGTCCTAGTTAACTGGCAGGCAACAACCTAACCAGATTAAGTGTAGGAACCCTGGGCTACTACAGCATTTCAGTAAGGTTAATCTACAAGTGGATGATACAATACAAAACATGGCTATTAAATATTTCTTTGCATGATGCTAAGCCTATCATTTGGGTGAAAATAAAACAAATATCTATAAGGAGAATTAATACATATCTCTAAGCTTCTTACCTAGAGCTCTAATTGCCTAGATATCAATCTTCTCATAAAAATTTCCTCCTCGAAATCTAATAGTTCAAATATCAATATACACTTGAAACACAGAAATGTACAATGATGTAATTTTTAAATTAATTCAATAGAGATAAAAAAAGCTATAGATTATACTAAAGAATATGATCTGATCCTCAATAGTTTAACCAGATATTGCTCCACTCTGAATTTTAGCTTTTTCATCTGCAAAATGGGAATAATATAATTATAACCCTATGTTGAAAAGATAAATTGAGGAAAAAATGCAAGGTATTATAATATTACATTTGTTAACAATAAAAGGTTTTTCAGATGTGTATGTGGCCATCTTTAAAGGCAGCAGTCTTCTGCTTACCTATAAAGGGCTCAAAGAGCTGGTCAAATTAGGGGAGGAAGGTAGAAGGTAATGGAATTCTTTTAAAAGGCAAACTGTTTCTTTGTTTTCATGTGCACCAGTGGTTTCCAAACTGAAGCTTTCTATATGTCCAGCAGAATGGAAAGCTATAATGGATGCACATTAAAATAACCATATAGCTATTATTTAACCTTTGTTGAAGTTACACTGAAGAAACATTGATTTAACCAAAAAAGAAAAGAGAAAAATTTAAATAGGTAGCTTGATTGAATACTTGCCTTTTCACTGATTGGCTTTTGCATCTCATAGACCACTGATTCTCAATCAGGGGCCTAATTAATTCTCCAGGGGTGGAATTCAAAATCTCAAGAACAATGCTATATGGAGTGTAACTTGAAAGAGCACACTTACTATCATAATATAATTTTATAGTTGTAAAATGAAAAAGATAAAATATTTTTATAAAAGAATCTACAGAACATGATACTCTCAGTGGAGTCCAGGGACGTAAGTTTTATGTTTCTTAAGAGGAGATATGTGTTTGAATAGGTTAAAAAAATAGTTCAAAGGTTTAGCCGCAGCTCCCAAAACCCTCTGGGAAAAGGTTTCTGTTATGCCTGGATCACTAATCTGTTAACAGGTCCTGTAAATTGCTAGCATTAGCAACTGGCCCAACAGTGATGCTCTGAAGATTCGTTAACACACAGTAAAGAAGACAGTGAGCAAAGCAATCACCATCACTATTAAAATCGAGCAATGAAGAGCAGGCTGTCAAAAAGCAAATCATGACAGGCTTGGGTGTTGTATGTGATAGATAATCTCAGATTGCCAGGTTTAGCAAATAAGCCCCAGTTGGGACATACATACACTAAAAAGAAATATTAATTGTTTCTCTGATGTTACAATTTACTGGGCACCTGGCATTTTATCTGGCAACATTTAGTGAAACCATCCCTCCAGTGCATCAGTAAAATAACACTTCCCAAGGGATTATGTAATATATCATAAGAGCATATATGTAATATATCAGAGCAAGCAATTCAACTTGATCATTTATTCAGAAAATGTTCTTGCTTCCAATGTTGCCCAACAGCTCTTTAATGAGAAAAAGCTCTGCCGTACATTAGTTTCAGCTGTCACTGCTGAGCTCCAACTTGTGCTAGGCATAGCAAATAAAAACTGACCCCTTTATGGAGAAATCATTAACCTTAAAAGATCCATATATATGCTTTGATATATTATTTATACTTTCTTTGTTTTGAGAGTACAGCCTTATACTGGGATAGAGTCTAAATAGCCAATCACCTACTCAACCCAAGTCATGGGAAATTGGGATTGAGGAAGCAAGGTAAATTAATTAAAATAAACACGGTACAGTAGAGGAAGGGCTTCCAGGTGGCACCAGTGGTAAAGAACCCACCTGCCGATGCAGGAGACATAAGAGACATGGGTTCAAACCCTGGGTCGGGAAGATCCCCTAGAAGAGGACATGGCAACTCACCCCAGTATTCTCGCCTGGAGAATCCCAGGGAAAGAGGAGCCTGGAGGGCTACAGTCCATGGGGTCACAAAGAGCGGGACAGGGCTGAAGCGACTTACACGCACACACACAGTGGAGGAAACGGCAGTGAGTAGAAGGCGATTCAAGAAACCAGAGCTCTTTCCTCTTCTAACATTCCGTTGTGTGACCATGTAAACGTCATTTTATCTTTTTGGGCCCCGGGTTCAAAAATAGTTATAATGAGTTAGACTAGTGACTCACTCATCAATTGTTTACTGAGCACCTTTTATATACTAGACCCAGATCTAGGCAGTTGAGACACTCCTCTCAAGGGGCCCAGAATCAACTATGCTTTAGTTAGAATATTCTACAATTTGAATTTTGAAATGAATTTTCAGGTCTTATCTATAGCGGGAAAAAAATCTCTCAAACTCACAGTGTTACTTATCCAAGCCTTTCTAAATTCCTTGTAAAAGTTTGAGTAACTTAAAAATTAAAACCAGACTATCTCTGTGGTCAATTTCCTAACTCCTTCCTCAAAGGTAATACTAAGCCATCTAAAATTAACTAAGTTACAAATCTTAGAGATAATGAAACTGCAGTCTTTGAAGTTTGCATCCTTTTTTAGAGTGTGCCACAACTGTAATGTTAAAGTGTGGGAAAATTTTAAATATTGTTTTATTAAGAATTACTTGAATTATAGGTCACATGTAAAGCAGTTTAAAGGCCTTATTGACAAGCACATCCTTGCAGACTAATATGAGTGGACAGATCTTAGCTTGTCAGTTCAGCTTGAATGAAAACATACAATTAACAGATTGAACAAGCAATATAGATGTTTTCCATCAACCTTTGACAAATGAAAGGTAAGCAGAGCTGTATAACTCTCATAAATTGCTGACTTTGTTATGCTGAGGCTTGTGTTATATTGAAAACACTTTACATCTGTGAATGGAAAATGAAAATCCTGTCAACCATAGCCAAATGTGTTTTGCACATAAGACGATGTGTACTACTTCACAATGGACATAAAGTCAATGAACACCCCACAAACCCAGGCCACTGCAGGTGGGCATTTTCAGCATTAGTGCCAGGAAGGCTCAAAAATAAAAACAGAAAGCAAGACAAAAAATAAACCAAACAAACCCCACTGAATTGCAGATTTACACTGATTAATTCTATGCTCAAAGAACCATTCACCTTTTAAAAATAAACCAATAACAATACTGATATTTACACATGTTGTATTACTTTGAAAAGAGGAAGCCAAAAAAATTAAGTATGGGTACTCATGTGTGATACTACATAAAATCAATCATATCCTCTATTTTGATCATAAATCATCATGATGTTTCAGATGGAAAATTTTGTTCTGATTATTTTTCCTAAGTAGCACATATTAAACCATCTTACTTTATCAGACAGAAATACATTGTCTACTGTGGATATTAATTAGTAGTGAGATATTTATAATTACAGGTATGGCTTAAGATGAAATGGTATAATAAAGTGAGCAATTTGAACATTTGAAACAAAAGGTCTGAATGTAAGGACCTATCTTCACAATTACTAAACTGTTCTCTGGGTGGATTTGGGTAAGCTACGTGAACTCCCTGAATCCCAAGTCTTCTTTTCTACAAAATGGGGATATTATTAGGACCCACACCACATGAGGTTCAAATGGTATGATATATGTGAAAACATTCCACAACTCTTAAGAGTTATAAAATGTTCATCATAATCTAACAAAAATATTGATAGCAATAAAATCCATGCCCTAAATGTCCCTCAAAGGTGTTTTTGAGTACTGATTGGAAAACACAGGTTGGATTTCAATATGGAGCAAAATCACATAGTCTCTAGAAAGAAATCTGCCTCTATACTGGGATTAATTTCACATATTTCCATGTATCTTCTTTATTAACTCCTCATTACTAGCTCCTTCTCATCTCTCAGGTCTCAGCTCAAAAACCACTCCTCAGGGAGACCTTCGTTCACCATATAGTAGTATCTCTTATCTCAGTCTCTATGGAATTACCTGTTTTATTTTTTTATTACATGAAACACATTGCTTCCTGAAATAAGCTTTTTTTAAATACAGTTATCATCTATCTCCCCCCAAAGGAATGTGAGCTCCAGAGAGGCAGAGAACCTATTTGTCTTGTCCACATGTTTACCTCTGTATTCCCAGTAGCTACATAAATACTTGGCATAGAGAAGGATTTCATAAATATTTGCTAAATAAACAAATAAAAAGATCTGCTAACTCCATGAAGCAATACAACTACTACTACTTCTTCTTTTCCTTTTTTTTAAAGAAAGGCCTTGGGCCTGTTGTTTCTGGGTTCAAATGGTTCCAAACTTGTTCCCTAGAGGGTTTTTCTAAATGGAAGGTTGAGGGTTTTTTTTCCTAGTCAAATGCTTCAAAATTCAACTTAATTCTCCAGGTGAGTAATTAGGATAAAACTTAATTCTTCAGATGAATTCTAAAGAATTGATTATTTCTCCAGAGGCCATTGGGCCGCATTTAAATCACCATTTCACTCTGGACTCAGAATGATCCAATTTACAAATCCCCATGAATCAAATTAACTAGATAACTGCCAAAATGTAATCCCATTCGGGGAGTGAAGTATCTGGTTTTAGTGTCTACATTAGTTAAATGAACTCCATTAGTTAAACTTCACTTCCATTTGTACATTTTTAAGATAGCCTTCGTTGCAAGCTTTTAGTCCTAAAAATGGCTGTGGTCCTAAAATCTGCCTAGTTTCCCTTGTATTATTCAAAATTTAATATTCCATTCTTTGTTCCCCACCACCATGGAATTAATTCACTACACATTTACCCCATAGGGATATAAATATCTCACCAAGGCTTTATGTTGTGATTGTAAATAAATTACCAAAATTTTCTCTATGACTCATTGTTAATAAAATAAAATGTAACTTTTATTTGAACTGGTTGATGTTATGTAAATTTTAAGGAAATTAAGGTTTTTGCCTTAGAAAACTGTTTTATGGTCTTAGAAAATTTATTGAGCTTTTGTTGGGCTATTAAAAATCTACCCCAGGGATTATACACATGAATTAAAGACAAACAATTATTTTGCCTGTGCTTCTTACCAGGTCTTAGGTGCAATTCTTATATCATTTATCCTTTTTCTTCCAGTAAAGACTTTTACATTTACATTTCAGTTCCTATTCTTTAAACATCTGGCTGTAGCTATACCTGTAGTTTTCTATGAATGTGGACAATTATGGTAGGAATTATTGTTCTATTCTTGTGCATTAGCACCTGTTACCATTATAAGGCCTGCAAGCAAATAGCTCAGAAATAATAGCAACAGATTTAGAAATGAAAGTTCTAATGTTTCTGTGCTTATGTTGCACTGTTTTTCCCCTAGCAGGTTTCTTTATGAGGACCATTTCATCAATCCACTAAGTCAGGGGTTGGTATATTTTTTTTTTCTGTAAAGAACTAGATAGTAAATTTTTTAGGTTTTTCAGTTTATACAGAATCTGTCATACACAATTCTTCCTTTGCAGTGTGAAAGCAGAAAGCGTGTAAGTAAATGAACATAAAGCTTTGTTTAGGGGTACTGAAATTGGAATTTTCATATAATTTTACATATCACAAAATATTATCCTCCTTTTGATTTTTTTTGTTTGTTTCAACCATTCAAAAATCATTCTTAGCTCACAAACCACACACACACACAAAAACCAAACAAGCAAACAAACAAAAAAAAAACCAGCAGGCAGGCTGCGTATGGCTGAGGATTGTAGTTTGCCCAACCCTGCTTTAAATTGTGACACTTGTACATGCCAGAAATTATTATTCTCTTTTCCTCTGATGATGATACAGCACTAAAAAATTAAGGAATTATAGCAAGTTCTAGCATAATTTATGGTCACTCATTCATTCAGCAAATTATCTGTTGAGTGTCTGTTTAGAAATGAACGTGGCTAACTCCTCGTGTGTAACATAGAGCCTCTCCACCCCAGTATTCAAATATTGATATGCGTCTCACATTTGTGGGGCAAATAATAAGTTCATAATCTTTCCACAAGGAAAAAGGCCTCAATTTACAGCTTAGAGACTCTACACTCAGTGGCTGAAGTAAAAGTAAAGAAAAAAGTAAAGAAAGTAAAATTGAAGAAAAAATAAAACCAGAACCTTACAGGTTTCAATCTTCTTAATATTGACCTTATCTAGTGTCCTATACAAAGTGGAAGCCAAAGAACCAGCAGAAGTGGTGTTCAGGGTTCAGTAAAATTAGGTTGAATACAAGATGAAAGCTTTCATATCAAAATGTATAAAACACATGATCTTGTTTTAAGTTAACTCCTCGGAGACTCAAGTGACATTATGATTTAGGGGCCAAGTAGCAAAATTCTTACAGTAAATAGAGTTTCAAGCTTAGTCTTAGCAACTTCAGTAACAGCCCAATGCTCTAAAACCTCCAGTCTCAAATATTATATATAATGAACCCTTTAAAGAACATTTCTATGCCTACTACAAAATTACTTTTAGAAATTTCTGTTTAGCATCCCAAGCATCAAGGGGCCTAATTAATTTAGAATAAGGCACTTTCTACTAAAATAGACCATTTATCCCTCCAAGGTATGAGTTAAAGTACAATTGATTTTATAATATTCAAGAAACTTAGGTCTGCAATAAATGTGCATATATTCTCTGTGGATCCCCAAGAAATAAAACTTAATTCTATAAGACTTTTTCATTTATTTTTTGTGTGTTCAGTGATCTTTTAAAATGTAGATTTATTACACACCACATAGTCTACATATTGAGTATATAGAAATAATACACAGGATTAAAGGAATAAGTGGTCCTCTAAGCTTTGGCCCACATGATTTCTGAAAGTCACAAGTATCAGATTGTGGAATCCACCATTTGGCTAAATTTTCAGCAGGAACATGTGACATTATATTTTGAAGACTGAACAAAGTCTTATAGTTCTTCATCAACTAGGCAGGTTAAGATTCTGGAAAGGAATAATGCTCCAGAAGAGTAACATCAGATGATGATAGGTGATGACAGGCATACAATTTTACTGAGCAGCTTGGGCATCATGAATAAGGACAAAAGAACCTAAAAAAATTCACTAGATGGGTCAGTGGTATAAGTAACACTCCCAGATAATTCAGTATAAAGCATATAGCCACTGTTTTCAGTCATGGACGCTGGTAGAGGAGATGCATTGTTCAATGCCTCCTTTAGTCCAAAGCCTATATCCTTACTATCTACTAAGATGTGCTTAGAATGATGCACTTAGTTAGCTTTATTATTCTCATCTAATTACTATCAAAATGCTTTACCTAATGCAAAAGGGATCTTTACATTTTCAGCTCCTTTTGCAGTGAAGTGATTAGCTTTAGCCCAAAATCTCCTGATAAGCCCTGAGAATGTAGAGAGTCCTGCCAATTCCCAATCAATTCTGTTTGGCCTTATGATTCACTGTTACTTGAGTCAGTTAGTTATCAACAGGCAGAATGACCTTCAGTTTTACAGTGAAAAGCTGAAAATTTTTTTTAAAGTTATGTTGAGAATATTTGACACAGTAATATTATTTTATTTGTGAATAGTCACTTCTGGAGGCTCCAAAAATCAGAGGGTAATGTTCCTGTAAGTATTGTGCCACGGGTTCACAAAGCAAAAAGGAATTTTCAACATTTCATGAAGAGGAGTGTTTAGTCAAAATAAAAGATAAATTGAGGCCATAAGTATACACACTGTTGTTTGCAGGGTGGGGAAATGGAAAGTGAGGATGTTATACCAATTCTTCATCTTTACAGAGAAATAAAATGCTTTAACAATATGAAAGCTACCAAAAATCAAAATGACTCCTCCTCTATTCTAAATACATAGAAATGATAGATAATTCATAAAAAGGGAAAAGCAAAAAAATAAAAAAACCCAGCTGCATTCAAAGACAAGGGTAACACCTCATTGGATTAGGAAGAGAAAAGAAACTGCAAAGTGGTGTGAAGCAAGTGATGTGCTGGGTTCTGAGTCCAAAAACATGTGGTGCTACCCAAGACTTCAGTTCCAGAGGATTGTCAGCAATAAAAGTGCTCTGAGGCAGGCAAGCTAGGTGAATAGTAAAAAGTCCTGACAGCAGGCCTCCTGAACAGAGTTACAAATTTATAAGAAACTGCTGACCTAGAAGAGAAAAGAGAACAAGGCACAGACTCCAGCACTGAACTTAGTACCCACTGGCCCAGGGGCAGGATGAGTGAGGATCCTTGAACACAATGATGAGCACTAAGAAATCAACACTAGCATGATAGCCCTCAACCCCCAGATGTACAGAAAATTTACAGACACTTCCAAATATCTAGTGCCTAATGAGTTAAACATGAAATCATAATGGAAATTAAAAACCACATTTGGAATTTAGAGACAGCAAAACTCCACATATCAATATCTGTGGGACACATCTAAAGTTACACAATGAAGGAAAGAGCATTAAATACCTTTATTAACTAACAAGGAAGGTAGGAAAATTGAGTTAAATATTTATTTCAAAAAGTTAGAAAAACAGCCTCAAATTAAACTTACAGAAAGTAAACAGAAGGGAAAATAAAAACATGCACAGAAATTATTCTAATAGAAAAAAAGGAAGCAGCAGAGAAAGAAACAAAACTAAAAGCTGGTTCACTTAAAAAAAATAAATAAAATGAACTATCTTTTGGTAAAACTGATAAATAAAAAAGGATAAAAGGCAAAATAAGACCAAAAAGAAGTAATAAAGATATAATAAAAACTACAAAACCCATAAAAGATAACTATAAACATCTTTATGCAAATACATTTGAAAAATGAGATAAAAGATAAAAATATATATTACCAACACACTTTAAATAAAAATTAAAAATAAGCAATAACCATTACATAAATGGAATGTGTAACCAAAAGTCTCCTATTCTAAAATACCACAGGCTCACACAATTTTAAATGCAAAATTTATAAGACTTTCAAGGAACAGATAGCTTCTATCTACATAAACAGTTCCAGAGACTAAAAAAAGAGGGAAAGCTATCCAATTCATTCATTGAGGCTTGTATAACCATGATAGAAAAACCTGACATGGGCAATTTAAGAAAGGAGAATTACAGGCTAATCTTACTTATGCAAAAATCCTTTTTAAAAAAAGAACAAATCAATCCATGAATGTGTGAGAAAAGATAAAATATCATGGCTAAGCTGAGTTTATCCAAGAAATGAAAGGCATTCATTAGAATAATCAATCAATGTAATTAACCAAATTAACAAAATAAGGAAACAAAAATATATACTATTGGAAGAGATACAGAAAGAACATTCATCAAAATCACCATCTATTTATGTTTTAAAATCTATTTTACATAACAAATAAGGAATATAGCAGTAGTCCTCTGATTTTCTGAAGCATACCTATTAAAATCCTGCAGTAAACATAAAAAGCAATGATATAATTTTGGAAGTGTTCCCATTAAAGTCAAGACTAAGATACACACTCTCACTACTTCTATTCAACGTTTTAATGGATGTACTAGACAATGCAATAAAACAAGGAAAATAAATCAGGTATAAAAATGGAAAGGATGAGACACAATTGTTATCATTTGCAAATGATATTGCTATCCACATAAAAAAAAATCCAAGAGTCAGTGCAAACTATTAGAACTAACAAGAAAGTTTAGCAAGTTTGCTAGAAACAAAATCAATATACCAAAATCAATAGAAACTCCTATACAAGTAATAACCAATTAGATAATTCAATAGAAAAAAAAGTAAGATCCTATTTATAGTATTAACAAAAGCTAAGAAGAACCTAAGGATAAATCTGGCAAACACTTTTCAAAACCTTTATGGAATAAGCTGCAAAAGTTACTGAAGGATATAAAAGATTATAATGAACAGATGAGATGAAACATGTTCACGAATTGGAAGACTCAACATCATAAAGATATGAATTGTACTCAAATTAATCTACAAATCTGATGCAATGCCAATCAACCAAAGACACAAGAAACAAACTGAAAACATAAGTCACAAACCTGGGAGACAACAATTGCAAAGATTCTAACTACAAAGGCTGGTATCCAGAATTTCTTTCTTTAAAAACTACAAGTAAACAAAAAGTAGAAAAACAAACAAAGCATGCCAAGAGGCAATCCTCAAAGAAATCTGAATAGAGGAGAGACATAGGAGAAAGCCCTTTACTTCTCAAGCAATCAATGATATTTAAATTAAATCAGTGAGGTAAAATAACATGAATGCAGATTGGCAAAAATTTAACAAAAACAAATGTTGAGAAGAATATAGAGAATTAGGGGCTTTTTTGGTGGTCCAGTAGTTAAGAATCCACCTGTCAGGGCAGGGGACGTAGGTTTGATCCCTAGCCCAGGAAGATCCCAAATACCGCGGAGCAACTAAGCCACTGCACCACGACTGTTGAACCTGGGCTCTAGAGGCCTGGAGCCACAGCTGCTGAAGCCAGTGGGCCCTAGAACACATGCTCCAGAAAAAGAGAACCCACTGCAAAGAGAAGCCCTGGCACTGCAGCTACAGAGTAGCCCCTGCTCTCCACAAAAGCTCCTGGACAGTAACTAAGACCCAGCACGGCTAAAAATAAATAAAGAATTAAAAAAAAAAAGAATATAGAGAATTAGGAATTTCAGGTACTGATGGTGGAAGTCTTACCTCATGCATTTTGAAGAGTGATCTGGCAAATCTAGCAAAATTGAAGATACTCATGCTCTTTGACTCAGAAATTCAACTTTTAGGTACACACTCTACAAGACTCTCACACAAAAACAACAACAACAACAAAACACTCAGGAGCCTGTCTAATGCAGCTGTTTGTAAAATTAAATTTGAAGAACAGTCTAAATATCTATTAGTAGGGGAGGATTAGTATATGAATCTAATAGACCATTTATATAAATTAACAGATTGAAACAGAACCTCACATACCAGCATAGAAACAAGGTTAAGAGATAAAATACCACTGATGAAGGATACATATTTAAATGGATGCTGAAAAAAAAAGTATACATGAGAATGATAAATATCAAATTCAGGATACTAGTTATATCTGAGAATTGTATTTGAGAGGGAGGGAAATGAGATGGGATGATACATAAAAAGTTTCAATTTTGTCCTTAATGTTTTATTGCCTGAAAATAAATCTAAAGAAAAATGGTGTATGTTAGATTTGAGCTGAGGAAAGCGTGATGGGTAGGTGAGTATGTGCTATGTGGAATTCCTATGTATTTGACATATTTCATCATTAATAAAAATATTTAGAGGAAAATAAAAACCATTTAATCTAATGTTCCTGAAACTTTCTCCCAAGTTTAGGAACCAGTCTGGCATTAAGAGCCCAGGATAAACTCATCCAGAATTAAAAATTTTATACTGAGGTACTAGTTAAGTTGGCATTTAGCAGCTGTATGCTGACTTCACATACCATGAAAGATTTCCAAATATTGACTCCAAAGATATCAAATTCTATAAAACATCAAATGATTTAAATGAACAGAGAAGCTGATTTAAAAATATTAATGCATCTTAATGCCACTCCCCCCAATAAAGTGCAGCACTTAAAAGAGAAACCAAAGAAACCTAAAAATTGTGAGCTGAGCAGCAATTTTTTAATTTCTTATGAACTGCTGCTAGGTTAAAGATGCCTTCAATGACATTTGACTTCAGAAGTCAAATATCTTACACAGTAATTACTCAAAGCTTCACATAAAGAAGATGAGACAGGGTGAGGAAGACAGGGAAGGGGAGAGAGGAAGGGAGGGAGACATGATGCTCTCAGTGTCCAAAATCCTGGAATTCCCCAAATAGCTAGAAGCCATTGCCAAGATTTTTAAGAGTTTCTTCCCCAAGTCCTTGCCCCTAATGGCGGAATGATTTCTGGGTCCATACCCCTAGGTTCATCAGGGTCAAGAAGAAGCTGTTGGCAGGAGATGTGAATAGAGTTTATACATTGGCTGGAATGTCAACTGTGTATACATGAGGACATTGAGAAGTGTTCTAAATTGGAACCTGATCCTCTAGGTCACTATGAAGATAAATTTCATAGGCAGGAAGGTATTATACATTTTATTTAAAAGTATGTCAGTTTAACATATAGCTTTAAATTTTTTAGTCATATGATAATATATAGATTCTTACCCTGAGGCCTGGCAAATGTTAGGGATGGGCCTGTCTTGGTCTTTTATCATTTTCTTGCTTCCCTCAAACCTGTTTCCAGTCTATTTTAAAAAAAGACTAGAAAAAAGATAAAAATAGCCATCATGCCTATTCCACAGATCTGTGGTGAAAATTAATTGGCTTTATGGATGTGAATCCTATTGTCATTAGATAAAAATTTCACTCTTATCTCCTGGTATATCTCCATTTTATAGATGCTGGCCATAAAATATTCTGATTTTCTGCTCTGCAAATACCTTGGGCACGGCTGATCCTGCCCTGATGCACTCAGAGTAATGATGACACTGGCCTTCAGGCAGGTCTTCAGGCTGCCTGATCCTGAACTTAAAGGTAGTTCTTTCACTCTTCTTCTGGAGAGCTCTCTGGCTCCAATCAATGGAAGTCTTGCTTTTATCCTGGTCTGTGTTCTACTTGATTTTCCTTAAATTTATTCATAGGCCAGATGTTAAGGATTGTTCTTATTTTTTTTTTTTAATCCTCAGGCTAAATCTCAACAGTTATTAATCACTCTTGGAACCAGTCTATATTATATCAACTCTTTCCAACACTCAGAAGAAGATACCCCATCTCTTCTCATGTCTTGCCACACTTTAAAAAGCATCCCTATAGGTAGTAAGCATTGAAGCATCCTAGCGTGTAGTAAACACACTTTGGGGCACTTTACAGATGGGCACCCTAGACTCAGGGTTGTAGAACAACTTGCCTGAGGCTACAGGGCCAAGTTTCGTATTTGTCAAAGCTGGGATTGGAATTCAGGTTGGTCCGACTACAAAGTCCATGTTCTTCTCCTATGTTTAAGATAATTTAGTTAACCTCAAAAGTAAATATCACAGTGTTCTGCTGTTTTATTTTTTGGAACTCATGCAACCAGTACAACACGAAAGTTAAGGAGTTCTGTAGGGAACACAGGCTCAAGTTCACCACAGGCCTCCTAGAAAGCCAGGAGGAAACGAGAGGTGCTGCATATCACTATAGTCTGCCCACAACCGAGGCAAAAAGGGACCTGCGTTTCACACATGGACCAACCAAGTTCCCAAGGTTCCCACTGATGAGAACGGAGAACTAAGGCTACCAAGCAAGGGCGTAATTGGAGTCACTGTAGACCATGATCCTCGCTCACTGACTGGCACAACTAAACAAAAGAAATTTGCCTCAGAGTTTGATTTGTGTCATTTGTATCTTCTAAGTGATTGAAGTTGATAAGTGACTTTAGTGTATCTACTACTTTTTAACTAATATGTATTTCAAGACATTTAAACATATTTATGTGGCATATCTTTTGATTAATCTAATCAATGTTTGAAAAGAGTTCACAGGCAATAGGAGATTGTTTCCCGCCCACTTCAAATCACAGAATCACAATTGGCTAAATATTTCCAAAATTAAATCCTGAAAGATTCAAAGGTTGACATTTAGGAACCCATGAAGCTCAAATGGACTCTTAGGGGGAAAAATACACTTCTCACTCTTAATTACATTGTTGTCTTTGCTTCATAAGTGTATCTACTCTAACCATTCTTTTATTGGCTTCCCAAAAGACTTTAGTTCAAAAAAATGTCAGAGGTAATTTAATTATCAAGGTAAAAAGCCATTATTCTAGTTCTGAGCCACCCAAATGGCTTCCTGTATCATTTATAATTTTGTGTTCTACACTTTCTTAACTATATGTTCACAAAAAATGTTCAATCTCATGTTTTTTTTCCCCCAGAATTCTCTTTCAAATTATATATGACAGATATCAGAAGTTCACTAATTTCCACCCAAACAGTCTAACATTTGTTCTACTTAATGCCATATGTTAACATATATAGTACACAGAGAGTAAAATCTTACTGGTGTAAGAAAATTGCGAATTTTTTCAAAGGTCTAAATTTTCAAATATTTAAATTAATGCAATAGTTTAATTAATTTGCAAACAATGATTCTTGCTAACTGCTAAATGATGGTCCCTTATGGACATATAATGAGTAGATTAAAACAATTTGAAATTAGTATGTTGACTGTATATAAATAGGCATTCCCTGGTAGCTCAGATGGTAAAGAATCTGCCTGCAATGCAGGAGACCCAGGTTCAATCCCTGGATGGAAAGATCCCCTGGAGAAAGGAATGGCTACCCACTCTAGTATTCTTGCCTGGAAAATCCCATGGACAGAGGAACCTACAGTCCATGGGGTCACAAAGAGTCAGACACGACCAAGCAACTAACATTTTGGACCTCCCTGACGGCTCAGATGGTAAAGCATCTGCCTGCAATGTGGGAGACCCAGGTTCGATTCTTGGGTCGGGAAGATCCCCTGGAGAAGGAAATGGCAACCCTCTCCAGTACTCTTGCCTGGAAAATTCCATGGATGGAGGAGCCTGGTAGGCTTCAGTCCATGGGGTTGCGAAGAGTCGGACACGACTGAGCGACTTCACTTTGAGTAAAAATATGTTTGGGAAATGTATTCCTTCCAACATTTAAATCACAAGCCTACGAATCTTGCATTGGTTATTAATTTGAATTGTTTTATAAATTAATAGAAATTACTGAGTTGTTACCATATTATATTGCTATCGTGCTCAGTTACTTCAGCTGTGTCTGATTCTCTGCAACCTAATGGACTGTAGCCTGCCAGGCTCCTCTGTCAATGAGATTCTCCAGGCAGGAATACTGAAGTGGGTTGCCATTTCCTTCTCCAGGGGATCTTCCCGACTCAGGGATTGAACCCACATCTTTTATGTCTCCTGAATTGACAGGCGGGTTCTTTACCACTAGCACCACCTAGGAAGCCCTAGATTGTTATATTAATAACTATATTGCCCCCTTTTTGGTTATCTTAAGTAACAATTGATCTGAGAAGTAAGGACATACACTATTTCCTCTTTTAATCCCCTTCCATCTGAAATTTTAAAACGTTGACAATTGAATAAAAGAATCTAAGAAAAACATAAGTTAATATAATCCAATTCATCATCAAGATTTTTGTTTTTCAGAAACCAAAAGGCATTGCACCTCTGTGAGCTTCATCCATTCATATTTAAGAATCTTCAGATTTAGAGTTAAATGTTTCCTCTTATTCTCCCATTTCTCCTAGGAGCAGAGCAGATTGATCACTAAACTGATTCTTATTTCCATCTTCCAGTACTTAAATTTTAAGGCTTTAAAACTGTGAAATAAAGGCCAGAAGATAAAATTAACCAGATTTTTAAAAATTTTTACAAAAGATATAGAATATGTTTGACTGAAACTAGAAGGGTAAGGAGAAGTAAAAGAAAACATTAATGAGTTCTGGTATCAAAATACCCAAGACAGATGAAGAAACAGTAAAAGAAAAATATGGATGGGAAAACAAACAAAAAAAATGGGGAATGACCTGTTTTACAACTTGATTATGTCAGCAATTTCCTCACTAGTCATCAACACGGGTCTTCTTAAATCCAACTTATTGGAAGGACTGAGGTTGAAGCTGAAACTCCAATACTTTTACCACCTGATGCGAAGAACTGGCTCATTTGAAAAGACCCTGATGCTGGGAAAGATTGAGGGCAGGAGGAGAAGGGGACGACAGAGGATGAGATGGTTGGATGGCATCACCGACTCAATGGACATGGGTTTGGGTGGACTCCGGGAGTTGGTGATGGACAGGGAGGCCTGGCGTGCTGCTGTTCATGGGGTCGCGAAGAGTCGGACACAACTGAGCAACTGAACTGATACTGATACTGATATCAAATAATCAAATTCATCTTCACAAAATAAGACTTCCACCTTGTTATAACCTTGTACGCGAGCCTTTGGGAGCACACTATTGAATACAGGCTCAAGTCCAGACCCTTCAGCTGTCTATAGCCTGGTTCACTCCTACATAAACAAACATTTCTTATACCAACTCCCCAAACATACAATCTTCTAACCCAGTCAGTGTGGCATCTTCCAAAAACTATTTTTATTTAATTTTGCTACTCTTACAGGCGATGCTGCTTTCCCATTCAACTTTGAAAGTCTACCTAGCTTTTAATGTCCAGCCCAAGATAACAATTCATACAACCCAACATAACCCAATATTGTTCCCCAGAGCTCTAATGTACTCGTATTCTGTTCCAAAGATTCTCACATGTGATTTCATACTCTTTTCAATTACTCTCCAATTGTTATGGTTGATGAATTCATTCCTTCAGAAAATATTAACAGTGCTCCTGTCATGTGCAAGGTAACATCTATGGGGCTATAGAACAGTGACTCAGTTGAGGGGACAGTTACTCTAAATCTGAAAATGTGTGGTTGTTACAGTGACTGAGAGATGTTACTGGCATTTCGTACACAGAGCCCATAGATAATCATCACGCAATGGTGTGGGGGCAGTCCTGTACATAGAGAACTCTCCTTCCCAAAAGGTGAGTATGGAAGACCCCAAGATGAGTAAGACATGGCTCATGAGCTTATTGGTTCAAAGGGAAGACAGCATGAGTGTTATCCATAAAAATGTTACATCTCAACAAGTAAACTATTTGGTATCAAGACTGTTTTGGTTATTTTCCATCAATCTCTTGTGGTGTCTAACACTAGCCTGGATACATGCTGGATACTAGGTAAAGAGTTAACTGACTTGAAATCTATTTTTTTAAACACCCCAAATTCAATGTTTATTATATCATCCAGGGGAAGGATAGTTCTACAAATAATCATATCATCCTTACTGCATTTTAAAATCAATGAAGAAGAAAAAGCTGGGATGGGAGAGCCTGCTAAACCCCATGAGGGCCAGCAATGGGATTTGAGGAGTGGAAAAAGCAGGTTCTGGCAATAAGTAGTAGGAGACAGGGAACAACAAGGGTCAGTAAAACACTGGAAGCCACAATTCCTTCTCTTGAACCATGAGTTTGCTATAGAACATTTTACCTTATAGAGATTGGTGCTGAATTACTGTAGATTTGCTTTCTTTTTTCATATCCTCTTCCTGACTATAACAATCAGAAACTGCATACATTGCAGAAGAAAATTTATTCAGCTCATCTACACAATATTCTTCCTTTGTATATGACCAAATTTTATTCATCTGAACCTCTTGTTGGGCTGCAACAGTTAAATAAAATGACAAATAGTTTTCATTATACATGTCAACAATGAAAAAAATACATACATGCATATCTAGGAACACTATTTTAGATGTATATTGTACCCTTCTTCTGAAGGGAACACATTTGTGTGTGTGTGTGTTTGTCCTTATATGAGGCCTCATTATGAGATAGACATCATCATCCCATTTTACAGTTGTAGGAACCATGGCCCCCAGAGATAAAGTAACCTGCTAGAAGTCACATAGTCTGTGTCAAGGTCTGGACTAAAAGCCAGAGTTCTTGACTCCCTAGACAATATATAATTCAGGAGACTTTATTTATCTGCCTTTATTGCTTTACAGATAAGAGTCCTCCAGGAAAAGCAACAAATCTACATACCATCCGAGATGCTAGACTTCTGCAATCTGTTTGGTTTTGCAGGATTTTCTATGTTATACTGCTCTCAGTTACTATACACCAGAGGCGGCGGGAGACCAAAAATTGTCATTTGCAGAAGTTGGCATCAGTGTGCACTGATCAACGACTTCTAACTCAGGAAGTTGAGCTTGCTCAAAAGAAGCAAGTCTGGGACTGCCTCATGCCTGCAAAACTCCCATGGAAAAAAATGCAATTTTGATCTAAGATCACTGGTAAGATTATAGTAGACTCACAAACACAAATACAACAGGGCTGTAGACTGCTTTAACAGAAGATAAAGATCTTGTTATATGTAATAAAAAGCTTTGGAATGGAAAGCACAAAAGCAGATTGGTCCAATGAAGACTAAGTATTTACTCTCATGTTATTATATTCTTGATAAATCATTACATGTGTGTTTGTGTTAGTCACTCAGTCGTGTCGGACTGTAGCTTGCCAGTCTTCTCTGTCCATGGACTTCTCTAAGCAAGAACATTGGAGTGGGTTGCTATTCCCTTTTCCAGGGGATCTTCCCAACCCAGGGATCAAACCCAGGTCTCCTGCATTGCAGGCGGACTCTCTACAGTTTGAGCTACCAGGGAAGCCCGATAAATCATTATAATAGTCTATAAATCATTTAAAATTATATATACAAGAGTCTGATAAGATCCAGATGCTTATGACACTCTGCTCTAACAACCAGTGAAGAGCAGCTTCTAAGTTCACTGAGCTAGTAAATATAGTAGATCCTTGGAATTTATGGATTTAGCATTTGCAACTTCAACTACTCATGAAGGGACTCCATGGGTCCATGATCTTTAGTAACCGGTAGTGTTGCTGACACATGAATTTGGATCTTTGGTGTTGAGAGCATAGTCTACTCAGGTTGGTATAGCTAGTGAGTGAGCTGGCCAACTGCCCAGCATCCAAAACTCTGTGCCCTTCTCTATGTGTTGGGGTGTATGTAGCAAGTCTACCGAAGTGATAAAAGTTAACTTTATTTCTGTGTGAAAAATGGCTCTGAAAAGGAAAACAACTGCTAGTGCTAATACTGGCAGTGAAAAGAAAGTGCTAGTTCTTAGCCAGAAAATGGCTTTGTAAATGACTTTAGTCTTGTATTTATAGAATCATTAATGGTCTGAAAAGGGTCTGTTAAATTTTTCAGTTATACTTTACTGCATTTTATGAGGGAAATTATATGCCAGAGTGATATTTCAGGATGTGGGGAGTCAAAAAGGTCTCAGGGCCTATCCCTCATGAATAAGAAGGTGTGCTGTCCTCCCATTATGGTGCTTCCTTAGAAACAATAGCATGTCACTCTCAGTGGACAAGTTTATAAAAAAAAAAAAAGAGAGAGAGAGACACCAGGAATTATTTTGTGTATTCTTTCTCAGGCTACTCTGGAGACAGAGGGCTAGCAATCGGGTTAAAAGGACAATCTAATCATTATTAAAATTCCACAGAAACAATTAAAATGCATGCTCACTCTAACAAAAACTCTTGGTCCTTATTAATTGACATTTCACAAACAGAGATGCCTTTAATCTTTACTAAATAAATGTAAATGTATTCTTTAAGTCTTAGCAACATTATGTAGCAGTTGGCACTTAGTCAAAATTTTCTATTTCTACCTGATTTATCTTTGAATGTAATTTATGCTTGGTATTTCTTTTGTTAAACTCATTTTGAGGATGCATTTGTTGAAAGCTCAACCAGTGTATCTTTAAAAAGAATGATTTTTCACCCTAAATAAAGCATCACAGTTTTGCAACATATTTGTGTTGATTTTCAACATCTGAGAATTAAAAACACATTTAAGTTTGAAATGCTTGTGAGTTAAGGTGCCAAAATGTACAAAGAATTGTAAAGGGGAAACAAAGACAAAAACACCATAGAGTTCAATATAATGCAGGGTGTTGAGGAGAGGTTAGGATATAATACATTTGTACAGCAATGTCCGTCACAACTTGCAGTGTCTATGAGAATATTCCAATGGCCAACTGGGACTTTCAGCCTAATAAACACGGTTACTTTCTGGTGACAGAGAATCAAAAGGATAAGCAAATGCTTTGGCAAACTACTATATAAAATAATCTTAATTTCTTCTACCAGAACAATGTTGTGACACATGGTAGTTTACTTTTTTCTTTTCAATGGCACCATCAGGCTTCTACACTCTGCAGAATGACTATTTGAATCCAAAAGTGAATGCTTCAACAGTGGCTCATTCTGAAGTCCTAACTTCTCCTAAGGAGTTTAATTATTATGACCCCTGTCAACACCTTCCTGATAAGGCAGGCATAAAGAGGGGTGCAAGAGCAGGAAGGAGTCAATGGAAGAGTTTAAACATTATTCTGTACCAGACCACTGAGCACCAGATAAGAATACCGACCATTTATTGAATATATACCCTTTGTCAGGCTCCATATACACTGATTTAGCTAATGGGTATGCATTTTTTGCTAACTTTACTTTACAGATTAGGATATTTTGATTCAATGATATTTGTTCATTCATCCATGTATTCATCCTATAAATTAGTGAATACTTACTATGTTAAGTAAAATGCCCAATTTGCAATGTCTAATCTCCTGAGTTCTAGCCTCTCATTTCTACTTGAAACAGCACTTCCTCCCTCAGGAGAGTAGGTTTTGATTCTCACTGGCAGCCCCTCTTGCTGTGTGTGTGTGTGTGTGTTAGTCACTCAGTCAATACCTATCCAGGGAACCAGGCACAAAAACTACTGGACGTGCCACTAGGCAATAAAAAGAAAAACATTACAACCTTAACTTGCACTGCAATGCTGCTATGAGCGAGATGGGCAACGACTTTCCTAAATCTAAGGATATCATATTCTAGAACCAGGGTACTTAACCTAGACTATACCTCTTGATATACATCACTGAACCTTCCAGTAAACACTACTGATATTCTTAAAGGCCATATTGGGCCCTTTTATGTTTTATTTTCTGAATCTATTTTACAATATAGTAGATATCACCTGTCAAGAAATTTTATACACTGTTGGGCCAAAATGATCCATTCTGTAATTTCAACCAATGTTTCCAGTTTCATCTATAAGAAAATCCCTTCTCTCTTTGTAATATTTGCTCTTCAAACATTTACAGAGAGTTCTCATGTTTCTCATAGTCATTACTTGACAAAGCTGTATATAATAATCATTTTAATCTTTCCCCATAAATTAGTCTCTCTGGGCTCTTGGAATGTTCTCAGTACTGTGCACTACTTGCTCCCAGATTTTGTTACAAGCTTCCCTGTCTTCTTCATGCCATTCTGACTGACTCAAATGGGAAAGAACTTGATCTGTTTCACACTGGTATATGGAACATCACATTCACAGATGTACCTCTGCAGGAACTGCGATCATTATTCCAAGGCAGCAAAACAGACTCAGTAAAACAACAGAACCTCACCACTCTGTTTTCCCCACTTCTCCAGCCATGCCTGTCTCACATTTCCCCTCTATCTCATACTAAACACTCTTGAAGATTATTGCTATTGAAAGTGAAAGTTGCTCAGTCGTGTCCAACTCTTTGCAACCTCACAGACTATACAGTCCATGGAATTCTCCAGGCCAGAATACTGGAGTGGGTAGCCTTTCCCTTCTCCAGGGGATCTTCCCAACCCAGGGATTGAACCCAGGTCTCCTGCATTGCATGCAGATTCTTTACCAGCTGAGCCACCAGGGAAGCCCAAGCTCTTAATAACTATATGTTCTTTAGAATATAGTTTTGTAGATGTGAAATTGCTGTGCTTGGCTACTTACAGAGATGTTTCTATGCCCTTTGACAGCCTAGCCTTCCTTTGTTTTCCTTTAATCAGTATGATCATGGAATCAGAAAGTTCAATCCTTCCATCATCTGCCACTTTGAGTTTTGTAAGCTTCAGCAGGTTACTTAGCCTCTCCATGTCTCAATACTATCATATGTAAAGTGGAGATAATAATAGCGTCAAGCCTCACTGATATATTATAGAGAGTAAATCAGTAAACATATTCAAACACTCAGAACAGTGCCTGGCTCATAGTAAGTGCTACAAACATACATTTACTGGATAAAAGCATCTTCTTGTTTACAACAGCTATTGTAGGCACACGGCATACTCTGCTATTTAAACTGAGACCTCTACTATAATTTTCTTTGAGGGCTACATCTAACTATATGCAATAGATATCATGGTCAAAAGGACATTCCCACCTGTTTTGAATTATGCCATGGATGTCTACAGTAGACAATTTTCAAGTTAAAATTTTAAGTCATCCTATACAGTCATCATTTTTCAATTTAGTTTTCATCTCACAAAACCAGTGTAATTGACCTAGACCTCTATACCAAAAGTGAATAGTGAAAAAGGGAGAGTGAATATGACTTTAGTAGTACATCAACAGATGGTGACTGCAAGGATCATCAGTGGCAAGTGGCTTACAGACCCAAGTTTGAAGAACTCCAAATTAATATTCCAGAAGACTAAGCTACAAAAAAAATTGATGCTCAACATGCATTTAAATAAACAGACTTTGGCACTGGAAGAGACTAATTCCTACATATTATAGAGAGGGACAACTTACAGAATTCAAGTGACTTTTCTGAAGTTACCTAATAATCAAGTTAAAGAGTAGAACTAAGGTCTCTCTGCCAATGAGCCAATTTAACACACCTGTATCCCTAAATTCAAGTTACATGTTTAAAAATACATTCCAATGACACTCAGTATCTTCTTGAAGATACACCTTTAACTGGATTTATAGCTAAGCTCTTATCAATCTTATTTTTGGTGTGGATTGATATCAGATAAGGTTTTTTTCTCCTTCAGCAGGTTTAATTTTTCAGATGATCTGTGTTTTCAGACCAGTGTTTTAACCCCAAAACAAAGCCAAAATGGTGAGAAGAATTTCAGGCACCAGTGTAGGACAGAGGGGAGATATTTTGCAGTAGATTTTGTGGTGCCCCACAAGTGGTACTTCTCAGGGTGCCAAATGCTTCCCTAACCTATATCATTGGTCCCCAAAGCATGAATCAACTGTGCTCATCCACCATTAGCAACCATCAACATATATTCTAACTTTTCTGCTAGTAATGGTATACATAGACTTTTAAAAAAGGCTTCTAATGAATTATAGGGAAAAAAAACAGCCATAATTAAATCTGAAACTGAGAGATAAAAGTGTGTATAAAGGTTCGTAATGAAGCTGAAGTGAACTAGATGCTGTTATTTTGTGAACAGCCCGGACAATAGACTCAGGTGCCTAAAACGATAGTGATTCTGGATTAAACTTCAGACTGCATATCACAAATTTAAAAATGAATCATTACTTTAATCCTATATTTCATTTTACATGTTATACAACTGTTTAAGAGGGCATTTATGAAAATGTTGAGCCTTTTCTTATTAACCTTGATCAGATTGAATGTATTTCTTGGTAATTCCCGTTTCATTGGTATAAATTGCACAACCAGTGATTTAAAATAATTGTAACTAAATTCCTCAAGATGCACTGCATAAAGATATACCAGATTGTCACAGCACTATCAAAGTTTAATTGATCTAATTTAGATCTCATCTTACTGTGAATTATAATTCCATCTTTCTTTGACCAAATGATTGCAATCTTGTCACTTGTATTTATACATGTCATTAACATATCAAAAACTCTGCCAATATCAAAGGGTTGTGGCTTTTGAAAAATTTCCCTTTCCTTCACTGATCAACTGTTGAATTATTTAGTGGTGTGTTCTGCATGCCAGAGTGGATTTACCTTGAAGCTTAAGCCTCACGGCACCTCACTTGCACAGGCCCCTTCTAAATATTCACTTTCATATCTAATTTTGCATTTGTGATCTTGTATTCTTTTTTAAAGAGAGGGCCCCCAAATTGTATAAAACTCAGGCCCCAACAAAACCTGGATCTTTACTTGCCTGCATGTCTTCCAGAAATGTTTCTGAAGGAAAAGTTGTAGAAACTCAGGACAACAAAAATTGAATAATTAGAATTGTATGGAAATTAGGGCCATAAATTCTCATAATATGATATTTATTTCTCTCCCTCATGGAGAGCATGTCTCTAACACTCCGATTGTAGTTCTCAAATACTGGGAAATTGAAAAAGCCCATCCATTGCAAAAACCCATTCAGAGGCTTAATACAGGGAACTCACCAATATTTTAAAACATCTGGATATATGTTATGACATCAACTGTCTTTCTAATTAATATAACATATTTTGATTAATAAGATTCCATCTGGATCCACTGATTCATTGCACAATAACTGTTCTAATTGGATTCACTGATTACATCTTTTTTGCCATACATAACATCCTTTTTGTCTGATTTTTAAAATCTGAGCTGAAGGAAAAAAAATTGATACTATTCATCATTTGGAGCTTTGCAATAAAATTTAGGCTCATGACCTCAGTAAACTGGTTTTCACCAGATACTGTTATTTGTTTTCAGAAAGTAATCTTCTGGAGTTGAGAGAATCTGACCTACAATTCACTCTCCTTTCTATTAAAGGCCACTTTAGTTGAATATAATTTAATGTTAATTGAGGAATTGTTAAAACAATAAAAATTGCTAATAATACAACCCCTTCCCCAATCTTTGTAGTCATATTTCAAAGATTCTCTTAAAAACTGTAGACTCTGCAAGGAAGGGTTCTATATCAGAATCACCGTTCTTCCTACCCCTTTGGATTACTGTCTCTATGGTTGTCATTTCACTATTTAGTATTTCTGCAGCATTATTATATAGCATGTTAATATGAATATTTCCATAGAGTAGAAGAAATTTGGGTGAGTAAGACAAAAAGTATTAATAATCACTAGACTAGTTCAATGGATAGAAAGAGGACAGATTAGGAATCAGAATCAGGGCTTCTAGTAACACCTTTCTCCACAAAATGGACTATGAGTTCATTTTAAAATAAATGGAAGAACTAACTTTCCATAGATCTGATAATGACCAGAGGAGTGAGCCTTAATGTTCTCTCGTTCATCTACTTTATTCATTGAACTTTCATATCAAATCTCATTTAATAAAAGGATTCTGAAACAAAGCAAAAAGAAACAAACAAAAAAATCCAGCTTTAATTAAAAACTGGAGATGGCCTCAAAGATCCTTTTCAATTCTAACATGCCTGGTTAGTTAAGTCTTAAGGAAATGGAATATTTTATCTTTGCCTTCTAAGAAATAAATGTAAACATACTTACTTTGGACATATGCACTATCCTTATGGGTTTTTTGGTCTTTTATTTTTTAGGCTAACATCTTAGCCACAAACAATAACCAAAATGGGAATTTCAGGCACCAGTGCAGGACAGAAGGAAAGACACCAGCAAGTAGACCTCATGACATCCCTCAAGCGGTACCACTCAATGGTACCACTCAGGGGACTAGATATTACTTTAGCCTAGCAATGTTGAGAACAGCTGAAGGAAGCATGAATGAAGGGACAGGAGGATAAAAGGAAGAAAGAGTAGAAAAAAAAATTGAAGAGGATATAATCATAGAGGTACATACCTGGCAAAGCGTATGTAAATACAGCAGGTCAAAAGACTGTATGTACTTTAACGAATTTGGAAGACTATTCATTGTACCCTCCATAGGATAATAAAACCTCTCGTATCTGGACATATGCAATACTTCAATTAATGGACACTTTCTATTCAACAGATTTAAGTATGACTCTAGTACACTTTAAAAAATATATGAAAAGCTGAGGTTGTTCATTAATTTCTCTTCATCACTGAATAAACTAGACATAGTTTAAGTTTAAAAGCAGCAATATACCTGGAAGTGAATGCCAGTAATGAACTGAGTTACATTTTTTAATCAGGCTTGGCCAGAGCAGTAAAGTAGGTGATGCTGGTCTTTGCAGATCTGTTTTTCTTTCTAAGTCCTCTTTCTCTGTTTCTCTAGCCCTTCCCTTGTTTATAGGTAACACTAGTGAATTTAAACAGTCTTCTCACTTAATAACAGAATGGACAATGACATGATCTTCAGACTTGTTCCTCTCATTGCAAGGCCACGCCAAAATTTAGCCTTTCCCTTAGGACTCTGCTCTCCAGTGAGAAATCTGAAGATGACTTGGATAAACTAATAAAACAAAATGTATCAATACAGGTAATTGCATTTCATCATGGGACTCCTAGAGCAATAATGCCTTAACTCCAAAGAAGGAATTTCAGGCACCACAGAGGGACGGGTCACAGCTGTTTGGGGACAAAATAAAAATATGTAGGGCTTCCAAGGTGGTGCAGTGGTAAAGAATCCACCTGCCAATGCAGGAGACTCAAGAGATGCAAGCTTAATTCCTGGGTCAGGAAGACCCCCCTGGAAAAGGGAATAGCGCTAACCCACTCCAGTATTCTTGCCTGGAAAATTCCACAGACAGAGAAGCCTGGCAGGCTACATCCATGGGGTCGCAAAGAGTCAGACATGACTGAGCACACACACACACACACACACACACACACGCACACATACACACACACACACACACAAGGAGAGGGCATTGATAAGAAATTCCTCCTCTTTTATAATATATACCAAGTGGGGCTCTGAAAAGAAATGTAATTGACCCATTAGAAGAGGATATCATTAGGTAACAAAGTTCAAGACTCTGACTAACCACTAACATTTAAAAAATATCTGGAGGGATGGTAGGTGACAGAAGTCAGATTCAGGCCTAGAGTTAAACAGGTTGGTCAGCACACTGTACAAATTAGGATATTATAAGGCAAGAAAATCACATCTGGGCATAAAGTTTAGGAACAGGTTCATTTGACCTTCATCTTTTAGAGATGAGTAGGTACCTACTAAATTACAGAGATTTAAAAATTATAAAATCATCAAATCATAGGTAATCTTCCTTAACAAGCCCTGAAATAGAAATATATCTCTTTAGCAGAAAGATTCATCACTAACTACAACAGAGCCTAATAAATTCTAGGTTGTGATGTCTTATCAGCCTAGAAAGCATTCACATCTTTCTATTAAATCCAAGTCATTATATTGGGTTGGTCAAAAAGCTTGTTCAGGTTTTTCCAGAGCATCTTACTGAAAAACCTGAATTAACTTTTGGGTTAAACCAATACAAGAATATTTTTCTATATTAAATGGCAACTGAACCATTTAGAGGAATGGAGAGCTAACAAGATCTTGTAACTTGATAAGTAATTTCAAACTTGTTATAAGATACGACAATGATTTTATTATCTTAATGTTGATGTTAGTATTCCATTAGTGATTCAATTCTTAATAGTTGGTTCTTTGATTTCTTTCTGAAACATATGTAAAATTAATGATATTCGGAAATAATCTCAAAGCTACAGAGAGTTTTCTACTTTTATTATTGGTTGAAAGTAAGCTAGACTGTAGATTGACATACTCTTTCTATACATATATCCAAAGGTAAAGGTGGAACTATGTTTGTTTATTTTTCATTTTTCCTTAACTCCTGAATGTTTTACTACCTGCAGCAAGAGTTCAGCATTAAACGCCATAGAAACTATCAAGTATACATTCAGGACTCAGAAAATTCACACTTCTTAATCATTATGCAAATCACCGAACTAAAATGGACTGGAATGGGTGAATTTAACTCAGATGACCATTATTTCTACTACTGTGGGCAGAAATCCCTTAGAAATGGTGTAGCCATCATAGTCAACAAAAGAGTCTGAAATGCAGTACTTGGATGCAATCTCCGAAATGACAGAATGATCTCTCTTTGTTTCCAAGGCAAACCATTCAATATCATGGTAATCCAAGTCTATGCCCCAATAAGTAATGCTGAAGAAGTTGAAGTTGAATGGTTCTATGAAGACCTACAGGATCTTTAAGAACTAACACCCACAAAAGATGTCCTTTTCACTATAGGGGACTGGAATGCAAAAGTAGGAAGTCAAGAAACATCTGGAGTAACAGGCAAATTTGGCCTTGGAGTACAGAATGAAGCAGGGCAAAGGCTAACAGAGTTCTGCCCAGAGAACACACTGATCATAGCAAACACCCTCTTCCAACAACACAAGAGAAAACTCTACACATGGACATCACCAGATGGTTGACACCGGAACCAGATTGATCATATTCTTTGCAGCCAAAGATGGAGAAGCTCTATACAGTCAGCTAAAACAAGACCAGGAGATGACTGTGGCTCAGATCATGAACTCCTTATTGCCAAATTCAGACTGAAATTAGAGAAAGTGGGGAAAACCACTAGACCATTCAGGTACGACCTAAATCAAATCCCTTATGACTATACAGTGGAAGTGAGAAATAGATTTAAGGGACTAGATCTGATAGAGAGCCTGATGAACTATGGACAGAGGATCATGACATTGTACAGGAGACAGGGATCAAGACCATCCCCAAGAAAAAGAAATGCAAAAAAGCAAAATCGCTGTCTGAGGGGGCCTTACAATTAACTGGGAAAAGAAGAGAAGGGAAAAGCAAAGGAGAAAAGGAAAGATATACCCATTTGAATGCAGAGTTCCAAAGAATAGCAAGGAGAGATGAGAAAGCCTTCCTCAGTGATCAATGCAAAGAAATAGAGGAAAACAATAGAATGGGAAAGACTAGACATCTCTTCAAGAAAATTAGAGATACTAAGGGAAAATTTCATGCAAAGATGGGCTCAATAAAGGACAAAAATGGTAGGGACCTAACAGAAGCAGAAGATATTAAGAAGAGATGGCAAGAATACACAGAAGAATTGGACAAAAAAGATCTTTATGACCCAGATAATCACGATGGTGTGATTACTCACCTAGAGCCAGACATCCTGGAATGTGAAGTCAAGTGGGCCTTAGAAAGTATCACTACGAACAAAGCTAGTGGAGGTGATGGAATTCCAGTTGAGCTATTTCAAATCCTAAAAGATGATGCTGTGCAAGTGCTGCACTCAGTATGCCAGCACATTTGGAAAACTCAGCAGTGACCACAGGACTGGAAAAGGTCAGTTTTCATTCCAATCCCAAAGAAAGGCAATGCCAAAGAATGCTCAAACTACTGTACAATTGCACTCATCTCACACACTAGTAAAGTAATGCTCAAATTCTCCAAGCCAGGCTTCAGCAATACGTGAACCATGAACTTTCAGATGTTCAAGCTGGTTTTAGAAAAGGCAGAGGAACCAGAGATCAAATTTCCAACATCCGCTGGATCATTGAAAAAGCAAGAGAGTTCCAGATAAACATCTATTTCTGCTTTATTGACTATGCCAAAGCCTTTGACTGTGTGGATCACAACAAACTGGAAAATTCTGAATGAGACGGTAATACCAGACCACCTGACCTGCCTCTTGAGAGACCTGTATGCAGGTCAGGATGCAACAGAACTGGACATGGAACAGTAGACTGGTTCCAAATAGGAAAAGGAGTACATCAAACTGTATATTGTTACCCTGCTTATTTAACTTTTATGCAGAGTACATCATGAGAAATGCTGGGCTGGAAGAAGCACAAGCTGGAATCAAGATTGCCTGAAGAAAAACCAATAACCTCAGATATGCAGATGACACCACCCTTATGGCAGAAAGTGAAGAAGAACTAAAGAGCCTCTTGATGAAAGTGAAAGAGGAGAATGAAAAAGCTGGCTTAAAACTCAACATTCAGAAAACTAAGATCATGCCATCTGGTCCTGTCACTTCATGGCAAGTAGATGGGGAAACAGTGGAAACAGTGGCTGATTTTATTTTGGGGGGTTCCAAAATCACTGCAGATGGTCATTACAGCCATGAAATTAAAAGATGCTTACTCCTTGGAAGGAAAGTTATGACCAACCCAGACAGCATAATAAATAGCAGAAACATTACTTTGCCAACAAAAGTTCATCTAGTCAAGGCTATGGTTTTTCCAGTAGTCATGTATGGATGTGAGAGTTGGACTGTAAAGAAAGCTGAGCACAGAAGAATTGATGCTTTTGAACTGTGGTGTTGGAGAATACTCTTGAGAGTCCCTTGGACTGCAAGGAGATCCAACCAGTCCATCCTAAAGCAGATCAGTCCTAGGTGTTCATTGGAAGGACTGATGTTGAAGCTGAAACTCCAATACTTTGGCCACCTGATGTGAAGAGCTGACTCATTGGAAAAGACCCTGATGCTGGGAGGGATTGGGGGCAGGAGGAGAAGGGGACGACAGAGGATGAGATGGTTGGATGGCATCACCGAGTCAATGGACATGAGTTTGGGTAGACTCTGGCAGTTGGTAATGGACAGGGAGGCCTGGCATGCTGCAGTTCATGGGGTCGCAAAGAGTCGGAAATGACTGAGCGACTGAAGTGAACTGAATGCCAGTTAAGAATAACCACTGTCAATGGAAATTCTGACTGGCATTGTGACTTCAGTGAGAGTAGAAAATAGTCCCCACACTCAACTTAGAGAATTATTGTCACCAGTTTGCTCCAGATGCTTTTCTCTATCAGATCTCTTCATTTTGTGTGCGTGCATTGAAAGCACATCAATGACTCATTCAGCTTAAGCCCAAAAACAGTTTTTCCAATTAATTTCAATTAAAAAAAATCTCTCTATTGAGGAAATAATTGCAAATGTTGTAACCAACAAGTGCCTAATTTCCAATATATATTGATACAAACAGTTCAAACAACTCAATGACAAAAAAAAAAAATAACCAAATTAACAACTGGGCAGAACACTTAAATAGACATTTATCCAAAGAAGATATACAGATGGACATTAGTCACATGAAAAGATACTCAACACTGATATTTATTAGAGAAATGCAAATCAAAGCTACAATGAGTTGGGATTTCCCTGGTGGTCCAGTGGCTGAGAATCCGCACACTCAGTGCAGGGCCCCGGGTTTGATCCCTGGTCAGGGAACTAGATCCCACATGCCACTGTTGAAAAAAAAAAGATCCCACGTGCTGCAACCAAGATCTGGTGCAGCCAAATAAATAAATAAAGCTTAAAAAAACTACAATGAGGTAACACCTCATACCAATCAGAATAAATGTTGGAGAGGGTGTAGAGAAAAGGGAACCTTCCTATACTATGGGTAGGAGTGAAAACTGATGCAGTCACTATGGAACACAGCTTGAAGGTTCCTTTAAAAACTAAAAAGAGAGTCAACATATGATCCTGTAATCCCACTCCTGGGCATATATCTGGAGAAAACTGTAATCTGAAAAGATATATGCACCCCAATGTTCACAGTAGCACTATTTACAGAGCCAAGACATGGAAGCAACATAAGTGTCCGTCAACAGATGAATGGATAAATAAGATGTGGTATATATACATATATATGTATATATGTGGTGTATATATGTATGTATATATATATATATAATGAACTATTAATCAGCCATAAAAACGAATGAAGCAATGCCATTTCAATATGTATGGACCTAGAGATTATCATATTAAGTGAAGAATGTCAGACAGAGAAAGATATATATCATACAATATCACTTATATGTGGAATCTTTAATAATGATACAAATGAACTTACTTACAAAACAGAAATAGACTCACAGACATAGAAAACAAACTTATGGTTACCAAAAGGGAAAGGGGGTGGGAGAGAGATAAATTGGGGTTAGCAGATACAAACTACCACACACACACACACACACACACACACACAAGGTCCTACTGTACAGCACAAGGAACTATACTCAATAGCTTATAATAAAATGTAAGGGAAAAGAAAAAAAAATATATATATATGCTGTGCTGTTCTTAGTCACTCAGTTGTGTCCAACTCTATGGCCCCTATGAACTGCAGCCCACCAGGCTCCTCTGTCTATAGGGATTTTCCAGGCAAGAATACTGGAGTGGGTCGCCATGCCCTCTGCCAGAGGATCTTCCCAACCCAGGGACTGAACTCAGGTCTCCTGCATTGCAGGCAGATTCTTTATCGTCTGAACCACCAGGGAAGCCTATATATATCTGAATTGCTTTGCTCTACACCAGAAACTAATACAACATTGTAAATCAACTATACTTCAATTAAAAAAAAAACACTGTTCACTTGCATTAGTATACAATCTTTCATTTACAAATCCTAGAAAAATTTTTTCTCTTGAAGAAGCAGAGCAACCATTTCCTATATTTGCACTCCTGATTTGGAGGTAGTTTGGGAAAAAAAATAAAATACTGGAAGAGTAATACTAAAAACATAAATGCAAATTCTAAATATTGCTAATCCATTTCTGGTGATAGAAACTAAATCAAGAGAAGGTCCACTAAGTAACCAAATCTGTTCACTTTTCATAGATGTTAATAAAAGATGAAGGAACTAAGTACAAAAACACTACCCTTTTAGAAAGTGTTATTTTTTTCTGTATGCCTACATCTTAAATAGTCAGCTTTGCTCACACACTCACACCAACTAAAAATCTTTGACCTCAGTCACAAAACCTACAGTCTAAATTCAGTTTGAATCTATTTGAAACCTTACACATGAGATATCTTAAATGGCTCTCCAAAGAACTCAAGTGTGTGAGCCTTTCAAAGGCATTCCTAATGAAGAAAATGTCCTATATATCTGCACTATATTTTTGTCATATAGCCATGAACTTGCTAGCTGTCCTTTGCTACTTGTTCTCTTCTATATAATCCCATATCCATTGGTTAAAGCCCAGCACTAATGAGGCCTAGGTGGGGGATTTGATCTTCAAGTGGGCCAGTTATCTTTTCTCTCCTCCATGGATACAGAAGAAAGTATAACTCCAACTTCAGCTGCTACAGAAATACTTGCCACAGAGTACAAAGGAATTGCTAAGGCCATCTGAATTTCTAAACTCAAGCAACGTGTCATGCTGACTGTGGGTCAATGGGGTCACCTTCATTTCACCTCTAAATCCTTCCATGCCCCCCTTCCATGTCCCTAAAAACCTGGCAACTGAGAAGGTTAAGACAATGGAACCCACAGCTTATATGCTCATTCAGACATGTGTTGGGGGGGTGGGGGTGAGAGGAATACATTTAAATAAGTAAATGAAGTTTATTACTGCCCAAGCACCATTTAATAGAAATACCAGAAGAGAGGGTGTGCACATCTGTGGGAACAATTCAGCTTTGAATATTTCAAAAGAGCAGTGGTATTTCTCAATACTTGCACCAATGTTTCCTGTTCAGTAGATGATTATGATATTTATACATTTCTGCTTCTAGAGGTCACAAACTGACTTCTATAAAATGGGATTCTAAGCACTCTTTTAGAGTAAGAACCTTGTTGAATCTAGAACGAATTTTTAGAATTATTAAAAGAAACACTAGCATCTGAATTATGAAATATTTTAATCATCACCATGGTTTGAGTTATATCAAGCACAAAACATGTGCTTAAGGTTTACATAATAAGAATAACAATATTGTTACCCGCTTTTAGCTCAGAATTGACAAGCTATAGGCCTCCATTATGAGTAACACATATTAGTTAGAATTTACTACTAAGCTGTAAGACTTCACCATAAATCATTTTTAGAGACCCCAGTTATATTTATTATGCTACCTTTAAAAATAAATCATCAAAGAAAATTTCTCAGGGCAATACGATATTGCCAGTTATCTGGCCAGGTTAAATGAGAAAACACTAATTCTTAATTCCAATAATGTAATACTCATAAGCATATTTCAGAAATTAGTGGTAATTAAAATTGAAGGGCATTAGTATGTGCACTGTGAGTGAGTGGGATCACAGAAAAAGGCTCTCAGAAAGAATTATTTTCTACTTATTTTGCCTAAACCATTAATCGCTACTAAACTATACTGCAGATCCTCTCTCAAACATATATCCTCTCTCAAATACCGAGCCTGGTACTTAGTCAGTACGGTCAGTTTCATTAATTCAAAGGTGACTTTCTAAATCCAACTCCAATTCAGAAACTCCCTTTTATGGTTTTGTTATACTTAATGAGGATTTTAAACTCCACCTTTTAATTTTTAGGTTAATTGTGACCCAGGGGACACTAGTTACCTTTTGACACTCCCCCAAATTACTTGTTAACTGGAAGACATGCACTCAAACTGAAGTCAAGAGGGTCAGGAGGAAAAGCAGTAGCTTCCAGGCAAGGGGGGAAGGAAAGGTTTTCTTGCAAAGCCACTTAGCAAAACCATTTAGCTGGAGGGCATTGTGCCAATTTCAAAGACAAGGAAAGTTCCTAACAATTTCTGTATCCTTGCTCAGAAGCAAAATATACTTTTTGCAATCAAGATTTTCTTTCCTTTTTTTTATTTTTGGAGGGAGCAGGTAGACCCAGCTCCTCAGTCAAATAACGCAAGTTCAGAAACAGGGCGAATTGACACATGCAGTGTCTCTCTCTTGCCCTCAGTACATTTAAATCATATTCAGTTATTGTCATTTCTAGTAATGGAGGCTTCAAAGCAATTTTTAAAAGGGAATCTACTGTCTTAATTCCTGGTTGTAACAATATCGACTAACACAACTATTGTAACAGTTAATACAGTGATGCAAGTGGCTACAGGTAGCAGTATCAATCAACAAGCACAATGACAGACCGGTGGTTGCCTAGGCCTTGGGGTGGGGATCAGGTTTGTATGTGTTATAAGATGAAAATGTCCTAAAACTGACTAGTGTCACACGCATATATCCATGAATGTACTCAAAGAATCACACTGATGGGTGATTTGTTTAAATGGGAAAACTATATGGTATGTTAATTATATCTTAAAGTTATTATAAAAAATACAGGCAGGAAAAATGTAGTAATCAAGAGTGCCAGATGGCTATCTAGAGGCTAAATTCCAGTTCTCGGACTTTTTAGCCTATGGGGCCTTGGCTAAATTATGAAGTAGCTTGAGTAACATTATGAAGCTGCAATTTTCAAATCTGTAAAAATGGAGAAAACGAATAGCACTTATGCACATACAGTTGTTATGAACATTAAATACTTTCATGTGTGGCAGAATGCTTAGCCTAATGCCTAAATCCAGAAAGTGCTCAATGTTGACTATTACTCTTTCCCTTAAAAAAAACAGTAACAGCTTTATTGAGATCTAATTCACATATCATATTGTTCACCCTCAAAAATGTATACAATTCAGTGATTTTTAATATAACCAAATAATTGTGCGACCATCATCAGTATCTAAATCCAGAATATTCCCATCAACCAAGAAGGAGTTAGGGTAAGTTCTTTAGTTCTTCTTTGCTTTCTGCCATAACGGTGGTATCATTTGCATATCTGAGGTTATTGATATTTCTCCCAGCAATCTTGATTCCAGCTTGTGCTTCTTCCATTCCAGCATTTCTCATGATGTACTCTGCATATAAGTTAAATAAGCAGGGTGACAATATACAGCCTTGACATACTCCTTTTTCAATTTGGAGCCAGTCTGTTGTTCCATGTCCAGTTCTAACTGTTGCTTCCTGACCTGCATACAGGTTTCTCAGGAGGCAGGACAGGTGGTCTGGTATTCCCATCTCTTTCAGAAGTTTCCACAGTTTGTTGTGATCCACACAGTCAAAGACTTTGGCATAGTCAATAAAGCAGATGTTTATCTGGAACTCTCTTGCTTTTTTGATGATCCAACGGATGTTGGCAATTTGATCTCTGGTTCCTCTGCCTTTCCTAAAACCAGCTTGAACATCTGGAAGTTCACGGTTCATGTACTATTGAAGCGTGGCTTGGAGAATTGTGAGTATTACTTTGCTAGCGTGTGAGACGAGTGCAATTGTGCAGTAGTTTGAGCATTCTTTGGCATTGCCTTTCTTTGGGATTGGAATGAAAACTGACCTTTTCCAGTCCTGTGGTCACTGCTGAGTTTTCCAAATTTGCTGGCATACTGAGTGCAGCACTTGCACAGCATCATCTTTTAGGATTTGAAATAGCTCAACTGGAATTCCATCACCTCCACTAGCTTTGTT